>NC_134689.1:181416928-181509428 GCF_050947455.1 Rhinoderma darwinii | reverse complement strand
AAAAAACATGAAAAACAGCGCCAGAATCTTTGTTTTTAGGTCACATCTCCTTCCAAAAAATGCTATAAAAAGTGATCAAAAAGTCACATTTACTCCAAAATAGTACTAATAAAAAACGCCAATCCGTGCCGCAAAAAATAATCCCTGACACCGCTTTGTGCACGCAAAAATAATAAAGTTATGGGTCTTAGAATATGTCGACAGAGAAAACAAATGATTTTATAAAAAAAGTGATTTTATTGTGCAAAAGCCGCAATACATAAAAAAAACTATATAAATTTGGTATCGCCGTAATCGTATCGACCCGCAGAATAAAGCTAACATGTAATTTAGGGCACACTGTGGATGCAGAGAAAAAAAAACAATAAAAAACTATTCCAGAATTGCTTGTTTTTGGTAATTTCCTTTACCAAAAAATGAAATAAAAAGTGATCAAAAAGTCGTATGTGTTCTAAAATGGTACCAATAAAATCTACAGCCCGTCTCGCAAAAAACAAGCTCGCACACCGCTCAATCAACTGAAAAACAAAAAAGTTACGGCACTAGTAATGAGGTGATGAAAAAACATCTCAATGCGCAGGCCGGAGGGGAACATTCCTTCAGTTTCAGGGCCCTAGTATTTAGGAACTAGGAAAGGGCAGGGACATAGCACATCCGCTGGAAGCGAGGGCGCCCGTATTATATCAGCGCAAAACTTTCCCAGTAATATTTCCCAAACTACGAAGGAGAAAAAGTCCCCAAAAGGTGCAGAGCGTTACAAAGGAGGGATAAGAAAGAAAACCGTTTATCAGTGTGACACCGACCTGCGCATAACGGATCGCTTCACAGCGTAACACACATCTATGGATAATTGTATTATTTACCCCATGATTATACCCTCCTATTATGCCCTGATATACTCCGCACAGATTACATATGCCACCACATTATAAGCTGAAATACCAGCAAAACCCCAAACAGAACTATTACCAAGCAAAATCCATGCTCAAAATGGCGGTCTTTCCCTTCTTAGCCCTACAGTGTGCCCAAACAGCAATTTATGGCCACAAGTAAGGCATTACCATGCCCGGGAGAACCCGCTTAACAATTTATGGGGTAAGATTCTCTAGGGGCACAACATCTTGTGCGGTGAATGGGCAGATCAGTGGAGAAATTGCAATTTTCACTTTGCACCATCCACTGCGTATTCATTTCTGAAAAACACCTGTGGAGTCTAAATTGTCACTACATCCCTTGATAAATGCCTTTAGGGGTGTAGTTTCTAAAACGGGGTCACTTTTGTTTGGTACATCAGGGGTTTTGCAAATGCAACATGGCATCCGCAACCCATTCCAGCAAAATCTACGCTCCAAAAGATAAATACCGCTCCTTTTCTTCTGAATGCTCCCATATATGTAAACAGCTGATTATAACCACATATGGGGTGTTACCGTACTCGGGAGAAATTACTTTACAAATGTTGGGGTGCTTTTTCTTCTCTATTCCTTGTAAAAATGAAAAATGTGTATCTAAAACTACATCTTGTTGGAAAAAAAAATATTTTTCATTTTCATGGCTTAATTCTAATTAATTCAGCAAAAAACCTTTGGGATCAAAATTTTCACTATACCCCTAGATGATTCCTCAGGGGGTGCAGTTTCCCAAATGGTGTCACTTTTGGGGTGTTTCCACTGTACTAGTACTACAGGGGCTCAGCAAATATGACATGACACCCAGAAACCATTCCAAAATCCAAATGGTGCTCCTTCCATTCTGAGCCCTACCGTGTGTCCAAACAGATGTTTGTGACCACATGTGGGGTATTATTTTACTCGGGAGAAGTTGCTTTACAAATGTTGTGGTGCTTTTTCTCCTTCAGTCCTTGTGGAAATGAAAAAAAAATACCTAAACCTACATTTTCTTTGAAAAAATGTAGATTTTCATTTTTACGGCCTAGTTACAATAAGTTCTGTAAAAAACCTGTGGGGTAAAACTGCTCACTCTACCCCTAAATAATTCCCTCATGGGGTGTAGTTTCCAAAATGGGGTCACTTGTTGGGGGTTTCCACTGTTTTGTCCCCTCAGGAGCTTTGCAAATGTGACATGGCCTCCGCAAACCATTCCTGCTAAATTTGAGTTCCAAAAGCCAAATGGCGCACTTTCCCTTCTCAGCCTCGCCGTGTGTCCAAACAGCCGTTTATTACCACATGTGGGGTATTGTTTTACTCGGGAGAAATTTCTTTACAAATTTTATGGTGCTTTTTCTCCTTTAGTCCTTGTGGAAATGAAAAAAAATTAGCTAAACCTACATTTTATTTGAAAAAATGTAGATTTTCATTTTCACAGCCTACTTGCAAAAATTTCTGCAAAAAACCTGTGGGGTCAAAATGCTCACTATACCCTAGATAATTTCCTCAAAGGGTATAGTTTCCAAAATGGGGTCACTTGTTGGGGGTTTCCACTGTTTTTTCACCTCTGGGGCTTTGCAAATGCGACATGGCCTCCGCAAACCATTCCTGCTAAATTTGAGCTCCAAGAGCCAAATGGCGCTCTTTCCCTTCTAAGCCCTGCCGTGTGTCCAAACAACTGTTTATTACCACATGTGGGGTATTGTTTTACTCGGGAGAAATTGCTCTACAAATGTTGTGGTGCTTTTTCTACTTTAGTTCTCTTGGAAATGAAAAAAAATTAGCTAAACCTACATTTTATTTGAAAAAATGTAGATTATCATTTTCTTGACCTAGTTCCAAAAATTTTTGCAAAAAAACTGGCCGGTCAAAATGCTTGCTACACCCCTAGATAAATTCCTCGAGGGGTATAGTTTCCAAAATGGGGTCACTTGTTGGGGGTTTCCACTGTTTTGTCACCTCAGGGGCTTTGCAAATGTGACATGGCCTCCGCAAACCATTTCTGCTAAATTTGAGCTCCAAGAGCCAAATGGCGCACTTTCCATTCTAAGCCCTGCCGTGTGTCCAAACAACCGTTTATTACCATATGTGGGGTACTGTTTTACTCGGGAGAAATTGCTCTACAAATGCTGTGGTTTTTTTTTTTACTTTAGTTCTTTTGGAAATGAAAAAAAATTGGCTAAACCTACATTTTATTTGAAAAAATGTAGATTTTCATTTTCATGGCCTAGTTCCAAAAATTTTTGCAAAAAAACTGGCAGGTCAAAATGCTTGCTACACCCCTAGATAAATTCTTCGAGGGGTGTAGTTTCCCAAATGGGGTCACTTTTGGGGGGTTTCCACTGTTTTAGTTCCACTAGACCTGTTCAAAGCTGACATGGTGCCTAAAATATATTCTAATAAAAAGGAGGCCCAAAATCCTCTAGGTACTCCTTTGCTTCTGAGGCCGGTGCTTCAGTCCAGTAGCACGCTACGGCCACATGTGGGATATTTCCTAAAACTGCAGAACCTGGGCAATAAATATTGAGTTGCATTTCTTTAGTAAAACTTCTGTGGTACAAAAAAAATGGATTCAAAATGAATTTCTGGAAAAAAATAATGAACTTTGTAAATTTTACCTCTACTTTGCCTTAATTCCTGCGCAATGTCTAAAGGGTTAAGAAACTTTCTAAATGCTGTTTTGAATACTTTGAGGGGTGCAGTTTTTAAAATGGGGTGACTTATTGGCGGTTTCTAATATCTAAGGACCTCAAAGCCACTTCACAACTGAACTGGCCCCTGTAAAAATAGCATTTTGAAATTTTCTTGAAAATGTGAGAAATTGCTGCTAAAGTTGTAAGCCTTGTAATGTCCTAGAAAAATAAAATGATGATCAAAAAACGATGCCAATCTAAAGTAGACATATGGGGGATGTTAGTTAGCAACATTTTTGTGTGGTATAACTGCCTGTCTTACAAGCAGATGCATTTAAATTGAGAAAAATGTTAATTTTTGCAATTTTTCGCTAAATTTTGGTGTTTTTCACAATAAATACTGAATGTATCGGGCAAATTTTGCCAGTAACATAAAGTCCAATGTGTCACGAGAAAACAATCTCAGAATCACTTGGATAGGTAAAAGCATTCCGGAGTTATTACCACATAAATTGAAACATGTCAGATTTGAAAAATGAGGCTCTGTCAGGAAGGTCAAAAGTGGCCAAAGAGGGAAGGGGTTAAAAGCAATATATTATCATAACAGATTCATTGACCTACTACACAAAAAGCACAAAAAGTATTGTACTGTTTGGATAATGGCCAAAAAGAAAGAATACAGCGTGATTCTGCCTCTATCACCAATAAGTGACAGCCATTCATGTTTATGCCTGTAAACATTGGGGTCAATCAATTATTGGTGATTGGCGCAAGAGGAGGCGGCAGAGTTTGAATGCAGTATACTCATGAGGCTGGGTTCACACCATGATTTTTTTGCGGTGTTTAGAACGACATACAAAAAGCCTACAAGAGGTCTGCTGTCCTCTAAAGATTAAAGCATTTTATTGGTGTTTTTAGGGCTATTTTTATTTTATGTCTTTTTGTACATCTATTTTTTTTATGTGTCTTTAAGGCATCCTAAATTTCCTATTGAAGTCTATGGAGAAAAACAACATAATTAGAGCATGGCGCAGACCACAGAAACACCCCCCAAAAATTCCATGGCAAACCAAAATGTACTGGTGTGCAGACTCAATCAATAGAAAGACTATGAGCCCGTACTCCGATACATCGTCTTTCCGGAAAAAGCCGAACAGACACGAAGTGGCTGAGCGCTCACACGAGCACTTCAGCTGCTTCGTTCTAGCGATTGGTGGAGGTCTCAGTGCCCGGACCCCACCAATCCAAACTTCTGACATGACACTTTGACATGTCAGAAGTTTGTCAAACATTTAGCATCACTTTAAACACTGCAAATGACTTTAAAAGAGCTATTAACAGCCTTTATATACGTATGTTATGAAAATGATTCATGGGATAACCACCTTTAAATGTGTTCTCAAAAAGCGTAACTTGTAGCGCTTGGGCCTCAATTCAAAATTTGGAACAGGGCTCCCACCTACCATGTGTCATTTATAGTACTGTTGTTTTTTATGTGACCAAGGTTCTTTGTAGGCCCCCTAAAGCATCAGGGCCTGGGTACATCTTGCAACTTCTGCGTCCCTGATAGTTACACCCCTGATATTCTCATGTCAGATACACTTTTAGGGCATGGCCCCACGTGGGGTATTTCTTCCGCAACTGTCCGCATCAATGTCGCACAGAATCTGCGTTGCAGATTCTGTTGCGGATCTGCCCAAAATGTGCAGTAAATTGATGCGGACTGGCCGTTGTGTATTGAGGTGAAAGTACTTCCCTTCTCTCTATCAGTGCAGGATAGAGAGAAGGGACAGCACTTTCCCTAGTGAAAGTAAAAGAATTTCATACTTACCGGCCGTTGTCTTGGTGACGCGTCCCTCTTTCGGCATCCAGCCCGACCTCCCTGGATGACGCGGCAGTCCATGTCACCGCTGCAGACTGTGATTGGCTGCAGCCGTCACTTAGACTGAAACGTCATCCTGGGAAGCCGGACTGGAGAAAGAAGCAGGGAGTTCTCGGTAAGTATGAACTTCTATTTTTTTTTACAGGTTGATGTATATTGTGATCGGTAGTCACTGTCCAGGGTGCTGAAACAGTTACTGCCGATCGCTTAACTCTTTCAGCACCCTGGACAGTGACTATTTACTGACGTCGCCTAGCAACGCTCCCATAATTACGGGTGCACACACGTAGTCACCCGTAATTTTGGGTGCACACACGTAGTCACCCGTAATTACGGGAGCCCCATTGACTTCCTCAGTCTGGCTGTAGACCTAGAAATACATAGGTCCAGCCAGAATGAAGAAACGTCATGTTAAAAAACCAATACGCTCCGCAGCACACATAACATATACCTGACATCTGCGGACTTCATTGCGGAATTTAGAATCTCCATTGAAGTCAACGGAGAACTTCCGCAATGAGTCCGCAACCAGTCCGCCACACGTCCGCAACATCCATTGTATGCTGCGGATACCAAATTCCGCACCGCAGCCTATGCTCCACAGCGGAATTTTCTGCATCGTCTAAACGAACCCTACTAAAAAGCAGTGAAAGGCAATGGAGAAACGGGTCCGCTGCGGATTAAGGGCGGGTTCACACATGGCGGAATTGCACTTAAATTCCGCTGCGGACACTCCGCAGCGTTAATCCGCAGCGGAGCCGTTTCTACATTGACTTTCACTTTAATTTCGCAGTGTTCGTTTACACGATGCGTACAATTCCGCTGCGGAGCATAGGCTGCGGAGCGGAATTTGGTGTCCGCAGCATGCTCTGTCTGTTGCGGAGCAGTGGCGGACTCATGGCGGAATTTCTCCATTGACTTCAATGGAGATTCAAAGTTCCGCAATGAAGTCCGCAGCTGTCATGCACATGTCATGTGTGCTGCGGATGCGTCTTGCTTTTTTTACTTGACATTTCTTCATTCTGGCTGGACCTATGTATTTCTAGGTCTACAGCCAGACTGAGGAAGTCAATGGGGCTCCCGTAATGACGGGAGCGTTGCTAGGAGACGTCTGTAAATAGTCACTGTCCAGGGTGCTGAAAGAGTTAAGCGATCGGCAGTAACTGTTTCTGCACCCGGGACAGTGACTACCGATCTCAATATACATGTATCTGTAAAAAAAAATGAAGTTCGTACTTACCGAGAACTCCCTGTTTCTGTCTCCAGTCCGGCCTCCCAGGATGACGTTTCAGAGTAAGTGACGGCTGCAGCCAATCACAGGCCAAGCACAGGCTGCAGCGGTCACATGGACTGGCGCGTCATCCAGGGAGGTCGGGCTGGATGCCGAAGGAGGGACGCGTCATAAAGACAACGGGCGGTAAGTATGAATTTCTTTTACTATCACTAGGGAAAGTGCTGTCCCTTCTCTCTATCCTGCACTGAATAGGGAGAAGAGAAGCACTTTTCCTGCAGTCCGCAGCGGCCAGTCCGCATCAATGTACTGCACATTTTGTGCAGATCCGCAGCCGTAATCCGCAACCCGGATTAGGTGCGGCATTGATGCGGACAGTTGCGGAGGAATTCCGCCATGTGTGGTCATGCCCTAATGCTGCGGAGTGTCCGCAGCGGAATTCCAGAGCAATTCCGCCACGTGGGGCTTTGCCCTTAGTGTAGGTTTGCTTTCATTGTTTGAGAATTTAGAATATTTAAATAAAGAACTGAAACTGACAATGGCAATGGTGCTTTATTATGACATCAAAAGTAAAGATTGCAGCATTAGTTGCAATCACTGTTGAAGTGAAACCATGTTTCCTAATTTCCCTACTTAAAGAAAAACAGTAGACGTAGGCTTTTTTATGCTGTCAGTTTAAAATCTGATTATTGTAGTCTGGTACAAAAGGTGTCTTGTCTGAAACAGAACTAAAGACTGGTTCACACAGAGAGATTTCTGCTCATGATAAGTGTCATACCGTCGATTGGCGTTGGTTAAACGGCTCTTTTACACAGGCCAATGCTCTCTGTATGACAAAACAATAGTTAATACAATTGTTCGGTTCCAATCAGTTTGCATCATTGTCAGCAAAACATCCCCCGTTTACACAAGAAGATGGACTGCTGACTGCGATAATTTTAGAAGTTTTACAAACAATGTGATGAGCAGTTATGTGAGTCTTAGGCCACGTTCAGACGTGTCAGAATTTTTCCGCTACAAATGGTGCAGATTCGGGGCAATTTTGCAACTAATCTGCAGCAACATTTGCATATTTGACAGGTAATTCAGACGTTGCAGATATCACAGCGGACTTGCCACAGATTTCAGTTTTTGCATTGCAAAGGCTGAAATCCGCAGTGAAATTCCGCTGCTTCTCCGCAACAGAACATGCATGCTGCAGAAGGAAAATTCTGCACCGCAGCCTAATTTCCACACAGTTATTTTCTGCCATGTCTGAACTAAGTTTCCTAAAAATGTATAGAAACAAATGTGAAAAAACGGCTGCTGCAGAATTCCACTGCGGACTGTCCGCAGCAAAACTGAACAGCAATTCCGCCATGTCTGAAAGTGGCCTCATATCTGAATGAGTTATATGAGTTTTATAACTCTGCAGCTAATCATTGTATATACTCAGCTATTATACCACTGCACTCCTGCTCCCTTGGATACGGCAGAAATTATCTCTTCAGCAGCACTATACATGTGTGTGTGTGTGTGTGTGTGTGTGTGTGTGTGTGTGTGTGTGGGTGGGGGGGGGGGGGGGCATACAGAGAAACAAAGAGGATGGGGTCTCAGTAATGCCAGGAGGGATTTGATAGGTAATGATATAATCTTGTAGCTCACACGAATTACAGGAACTGTTTTTAGATCACTTCGCTTCCCACAAAAATAGAATGAAAAGATATCAAAAAGTTGTATGTACCCTAAAATCGTAACAATAAAACTATAACTTACCCTGCAAAAAACAAGCCCTCACACTCTCCATAAACAAAGCTATGCATCTCAGAATCTGGCAACACAATAGATTTTTAATAAACAAATTGTTTTTACTTTGCAAAAGTGGCACATTATAAAAAAAATGTGTATATATATATATATATATATATATATATATATATATATATGTATATATATACCAGTAGAAAAAACGGCAGCACTCTATTTCAACGTACAAATTCCAATAATGAAGGGTGCCAGCTGATAGTCCCGATCCAAAGACCATACGCATATCCAAGAAGAAAATTCAGCAGCACTCCAATGATCAAGGTGAAAAAAAAGTGAAATTTATTGTGCCAACATGGCAATGCAACGTTTCCGTCCCACCTTGGGACCTTTCTCAAGCATAGTGATACATACATATTCAGTGGTTTATATAGTGTGTATCCAATCAGTATCGTCAATCTCATTAAAATAATGAGGTTGATATATACATCTCAAAACAACGTGATACAAACAATGAAAAAGTATCGAAGTGACATAAATCGATACATATAGTGAAAACAATAAGTTGATGTTAAAAGCAACATAAAACATACATTTTTCATGCAAGAAAAGACATAATTCCATAAATCACAATATTCACCAGTTGGGTGAAAATCGGAGACTGCACGACCACTTAGCCAATCAGAAAGCAGGTATTGTTGTTTGACGTCATGACGCCTGTCATTCACAGCCCGTATTTGTCCGGCTCCAATGCGCATGCGTCGGATCAGTCCGGACCGGATATGACGTCTCGCTTTAGTAACTAGGATACCGATCGTTAGTAAACAGAGTCCTCTCAGCATTCAATTATACGTAGTCGATCAGTATATCCCGGAGATGACATGTCGCTCCGAGAGTTTAACATATCGATCGCCAAAAAACGATTGTATACAATATAGATAGGAAATATAAATCAAATAAGAAAATTGCTCATCCTGTCTTTACACAGCACCTAAAGGGTAAATATACCCAAATGTTATACCTGCATGGAAATAGGCAGTTTACCGCACATCATAATTAGAAGGTCAAAAGATTATTCATGATAATATATAAGTAAATAAACCAGTAGAGTCCACACGAGGAAGACGGGATCCCGATCACATTCTGTGTTCGGCGGTCTCCGTCATTCAGGTTCGTGGAAAGAAACGCACACAGCTGTCGTGTACGCGATCCCAGCCATATCGCCTATAACTCGTGTATCGGACTCAAGGTATTTTGAAATAATAAAAATAAAAAGGAAGGGAGAGATGTGCCGTAAATACAACCCAGCCATGGAAAAAATAAGAAAGAAACTAATAGGATATCAAATATGCTGAGTAACAGACACATTGAGCAAGAGAACAATTCAACCATCTTTCCATCACAAATATAGCTTATATTGGTTTATCGTAATATCAATAAAGATGATCTGAAGTGGTCCTGCAGTCCCATGTTTATCTATAATAGAAAAAAATTTTGTTAAAAATATGTCAAAGGTTCATGTATCACACATTTTATTTAAAGAGGAGGACAGAGCCAGAAGTCAAAACACACCGGAAGGTAACAATCTCAGGGAGCAACTCTGGATACATTAAATTCAACGTTAAGACCATTAGGTCGCAAAGAATTCAATAGAAAAATCCATTTAAGTTCACATTTGTGTAGTGCCCTATGTCGATCACCACCCTTATAAGACAAAGGAATACGGTCAAGGATCATAAATTTAAGATCCTTTTCAGTATGACCATGATCAGTAAAATGTTTTGCCACAGGTAAGTCACATTTCTTTTTTCTTATTGAGTACCGATGGTTATTCAACCTCGTTTTAAAATCACATGTAGTTTCTCCTACATACAGTAAGTGGCAGGGACACCAAAGTACATAAATAACCCAGTCTGTGTCACAGGTTACATGGTGTTTAATCTTAAATGCTTTATGTGTCACAGGGTGATCAAAAGTATTCCCCCTCTGCATAAGATTGCAATTAATGCATCTATGGCATGGGAAATTCCCTGGTCTTAAAGACTTTAACAATGCTTGTTTCCCTTTCAGCTGTTGTTCACCAACTCTGGTTTTGACAAGATTATCACGTAGATTCTTAGATCTACGATAGGACATTAAAGGCGGGTTGTTTAGTTCACAGATATGGTTATAGCTATTTTTGATGATAGGCCAATGTCTATCACTTTTTTTTCACCTTGATCATTGGAGTGCTGCTGAATTTTCTTCTTGGATATGCGTATGGTCTTTGGATCGGGACTATCAGCTGGCACCCTTCATTATTGGAATTTGTACGTTGAAATAGAGTGCTGCCGTTTTTTCTACTGGTGTGTATTGGATCCTATCAGCTGGCACCTACTATCAGAGTATACTAAATTGTTTTCACGATGGAACGAAATGATGTTAACAACGATATATCGTCTGCCAACACTGCTGTTGTTTTTACGGAGGAGGATATCGCCAGAATTCTTAATGGAGCGGAAGGTGACGTTTCCTTTTTGAGCAAACCGTCATTACCAGATGTTAAGCGGAATTTGGAGTTTGAGTCCAAGAAATTGATCAATGTCGATTTACATCTATTGACACTTGGTCAGTATTATAAGAATAAGATGGTCCCTCGTGGGATGCGCCCACAGATGAAACCAACTATGCATGTACAACATGAAGAATTTAGATCTAAATACGAGCAACTGTCAAATAATTACGCCCTTGACACGATATTGCTAAACATGGACTTCCTACATCGAGACCTGATCAAATTAAAACATAAAGTTCAAGAACTGAGTGATACATTACGAACCCTTATGCCTATTGAGGAGTTTGGATTGCACATGGAAAAACTACAGGTCACTCTGTCTAAAACACGAGCCGAAACAGAGGAGGTCAAAAAACGCAAATGGTATAGAGATCAACTGGATTATAAAACATGTCAAATATTTACATGGGACCGTTCTAACGATCGAATGATGGATCCATTGAGGAGGGAACAAAGGGGACGTGATCTTAAGAAATATTTTGGTGGAGAAAATCGATATCAGGAACATCGACAAAAGGAAAATGGTCAATATCGATATGAAAATCAGGCCAGTGATTTTTTAGGAGGAACAAGTATGGAGCACAGAAGCCCAAATCCACCAGGAGGGCAGGACGTAAAAGAAACCGAGGAAGGAAGAACCCGCTCACAAAGACAACAGCGTCAATTGAATCAGAGGACTGTGTACAACAACCAAAAATGGAGTGTAGTGAAACCGTGGTAAATATCTCTTCCCATATATTGTCTGATGCACAGTTGCAATTGTTGGCCAGAGGCCTGTCTTTTTGTCCGAGTCAACGTTTAGATTGGTTCCAATTGGAACTTGATTTATATAATTTCATTAGATCAATTAAACTGAAAGTGTGGTTTGATTCTAAGCCCCACGATAATATAGTGGAGACTGAATCTAAACCCATTTGTCTTAAGGACTTTGGTTTATTTAACAAAAGTGGCTTTCAGCCGCCTGTGATATCAAATTCTTAAAACTGTTAAAAACTGACCCCAGGTGTGATATTGAGAAGAAGATCAAAAATTTCTTGACATCAGCATTTGATGAGGGTATTATCGATTATGCGCTATATACCTTTTTGCTTATAGATCATCCAAACACTCCTTGTCTTTATTTACTTCCCAAGATTCACAAGGGATTAGTGAATCCGCCAGGCCGCCCGATTGTATCAGGCAGGGGTTCCCTTTTAAATAATATCTCAATTTTAGTTGACAAGGCGTTGAGACAATTTGCAACAGGTACTAAGTCCTATATTAGGGACACCACAGATTTCCTGCAGAAATTAAAACAGACAAGACCCCCAGCAGGAGCCCTGTTGGTGTCTTTCGATGTTGTCTCCCTTTATACCTCTATAGGACATGATAGAGGTATTGAGGCAGTGAGACGGAGACTTATGGATTCTGATTATGATATCCCATGCAGGGAATTCATTATGTCTCTCTTAGAACTTATTTTGACCAATAATTACTTCATGTTCGATGAGAAATTTTACATTCAATTAAAAGGTACGGCTATGGGGTCTAACATGGCCCCTACCTACGCCAATATTTTCATGGACATTATGGAGGAGACATGCGTCTATGTGTCCCACCACTTCACTCATGTACTGGGGTGGTGGAGATACATAGACGATGTCTTCCTCATCTGGACTGATACTGTAACGAACTTGGAATCTTTCCACCAGTTCCTTAATCAGATTGATCACAATATCCGGTTTACTATGACCTATTCCAATGAGATGGTACAATTTTTGGATGTCAATGTAATGCTGAGGGATAATGTCCTGACCACTGGGTTATATACGAAAGACACAGATCGTAATACCCTTTTACAATTTGAGAGTTGTCATCCTAAGAACATGATACGGTCTTTGCCATTTAGTCAGATGATGAGAGCAAAATGGATTGTGGATGATCCGAATGATTTAGACACGTCCTTAGACCTCATGATTTCCAATTTCGCACAAAGGGGATTCCCTAAACATTTATTATATACTCACAAAATGAAGATTAAGAGTATTCCGAGGGAAACATTGACTAAGCCGTGTAAACACATTAAAAGTAAACGGATACCATTTATATCCACATATAATTCGTTAAGTGGCAGTGTCTCCAGCATTTTGAATAGACATTGGCCTATCATCAAAAATAGCTATAACCATATCTGTGAACTAAACAACCCGCCTTTAATGTCCTATCGTAGATCTAAGAATCTACGTGATAATCTTGTCAAAACCAGAGTTGGTGAACAACAGCTGAAAGGGAAACAAGCATTGTTAAAGTCTTTAAGACCAGGGAATTTCCCATGCCATAGATGCATTAATTGCAATCTTATGCAGAGGGGGAATACTTTTGATCACCCTGTGACACATAAAGCATTTAAGATTAAACACCATGTAACCTGTGACACAGACTGGGTTATTTATGTACTTTGGTGTCCCTGCCACTTACTGTATGTAGGAGAAACTACATGTGATTTTAAAACGAGGTTGAATAACCATCGGTACTCAATAAGAAAAAAGAAATGTGACTTACCTGTGGCAAAACATTTTACTGATCATGGTCATACTGAAAAGGATCTTAAATTTATGATCCTTGACCATATTCCTTTGTCTTATAAGGGTGGTGATCGACATAGGGCACTACACAAATGTGAACTTAAATGGATTTTTCTATTGAATTCTTTGCGACCTAATGGTCTTAACGTTGAATTTAATGTATCCAGAGTTGCTCCCTGAGATTGTTACCTTCCGGTGTGTTTTGACTTCTGGCTCTGTCCTCCTCTTTAAATAAAATGTGTGATACATGAACCTTTGACATATTTTTAACAAAATTTTTTCTATTATAGATAAACATGGGACTGCAGGACCACTTCAGATCATCTTTATTGATATTACGATAAACCAATATAAGCTATATTTGTGATGGAAAGATGGTTGAATTGTTCTCTTGCTCAATGTGTCTGTTACTCAGCATATTTGATATCCTATTAGTTTCTTTCTTATTTTTTCCATGGCTGGGTTGTATTTACGGCACATCTCTCCCTTCCTTTTTATTTTTATTATTTCAAAATACCTTGAGTCCGATACACGAGTTATAGGCGATATGGCTGGGATCGCGTACACGACAGCTGTGTGCGTTTCTTTCCACGAACCTGAATGACGGAGACCGCCGAACACAGAATGTGATCGGGATCCCGTCTTCCTCGTGTGGACTCTACTGGTTTATTTACTTATATATTATCATGAATAATCTTTTGACCTTCTAATTATGATGTGCGGTAAACTGCCTATTTCCATGCAGGTATAACATTTGGGTATATTTACCCTTTAGGTGCTGTGTAAAGACAGGATGAGCAATTTTCTTATTTGATTTATATTTCCTATCTATATTGTATACAATCGTTTTTTGGCGATCGATATGTTAAACTCTCGGAGCGACATGTCATCTCCGGGATATACTGATCGACTACGTATAATTGAATGCTGAGAGGACTCTGTTTACTAACGATCGGTATCCTAGTTACTAAAGCGAGACGTCATATCCGGTCCGGACTGATCCGACGCATGCGCATTGGAGCCGGACAAATACGGGCTGTGAATGACAGGCGTCATGACGTCAAACAACAATACCTGCTTTCTGATTGGCTAAGTGGTCGTGCAGTCTCCGATTTTCACCCAACTGGTGAATATTGTGATTTATGGAATTATGTCTTTTCTTGCATGAAAAATGTATGTTTTATGTTGCTTTTAACATCAACTTATTGTTTTCACTATATGTATCGATTTATGTCACTTCGATACTTTTTCATTGTTTGTATCACGTTGTTTTGAGATGTATATATCAACCTCATTATTTTAATGAGATTGACGATACTGATTGGATACACACTATATAAACCACTGAATATGTATGTATCACTATGCTTGAGAAAGGTCCCAAGGTGGGACGGAAACGTTGCATTGCCATGTTGGCACAATAAATTTCACTTTTTTTTCACCTTGATCATTGGAGTGCTGCTGAATTTTCTTCTTGGATATATATATATATATATATATATATATATATATATATATATAAATATATATAACTCTGGTATCACCGTTATCATAGTGACCAGCAAAATAAAGTTGAATTGTTGTTTTTATCACATGGTGACCAATGCGATATACAATGGAATAACAATGAAACCCAAAATGCAATGGAGGATTCAGTTTTTTCCCTATTCCACCACGCAAATAATTATTTTTCACTTTTCCAGTATTTTATAAAGTACCTTAAATGGTGTCATTACACATTTTTCTGGATGGACTGTAAAAACGACAACTAGTCCCGCAAAAAACAAGCACTCATATAGCTATCTCGATGGAAAAAAATGTGTTTTGAAATGTGGGGAGAAAAACGAAAAATGAAAAAAAAGAAAATGGTTGCAGTGCCAAGAGATTAAATATATGTTGTTTTTTCACTTCTATTCTTATTACTATTATTATTTGTAATTCTATTTTATCATGCTGAAATAATACAGATATTTCAGTTTACTTTAACCCCGTGTACGTCATGGTGATTGCACGGTATGGCCTAATAGTTTGCCTGTAGAAGAAAAAAAGGAAAAAGCATGGCGCCACATAGTGCAAGGTAAATGCTGGTAGAGAGTGCAGTTAACAAGGGAGCAAAGCAATTGCTCACCTTATAAGTGTGTGCAAACTACAGGCATAACACTGGTTGAAAGAATAATCAGTTGCAGCCAGGTCCAGTCCGGTGAAAACGTAACGGTTATTGTCAATGCATGGGATTGCTAGAGGATAAAAAATATTATATATATATATATATATATATATACACATATATATATACACATATATATATATATATGCATATATATATATGTACATAGTGGGCCATTTATATGGATACACCTAAATAAAATGGGAATGGTTGGTGATATTAACTTCCTGTTTGTGGCACATTAGTATATGGGAGGGGGGAAACTTTTCAAGCTGGGTGTTTATCATGGCGGCCATTTTGAAGTCGGCCATTTTGTATCCAACTTTAGTTTTTTCAATGGGAAGAGGGTCATGTGACACATCAAACTTATCGAGAATTTCACAAGAAAAACAATGGTTTGCTTGGTTTTAACGTTACTTTATTCTTTCATGAGTTATTTACAAGTTTCTGACCACTTATAAAATGTGTTCAAAGTGCTGCCCATTGTGTTGGATTGTCAATGCAACCCTCTTCTCCCACTCTTCACACACTGATAGCAACACCGCAGAAGAAATGCTAGCACAGGCTTCCAGTATCCGTAGTTTCAGTTGCTGCACATCTCGTATCTTCACAGCATAGACAATTGCCTTCAGATAACCCCAAAGATAAAAGTCTAAGGGGGTCAGATTGGGATACCTAGGGGGCCATTCAACTGGCCCACGACGACCAATCCACTTTCCAGGAAACTGTTCATCTAGGAATGCTCGGACCAGACACCCATAATGTCACCCATAACTTGTAAATAACTCATGAAAGAATAAAGTAACATTAAAACCAAGCACACCATTGTTTTTCTTGTGAAATTCTCGATAAGTTTGATGTGTCACATGACCCTCTTCCCATTGAAAAAACTAAAGTTGGATACAAAATGGCCGACTTCAAAATGGCCGCCATGGTCAACACCCAGCTTGAAAAGTTTTCCCCCTCCCATATACTAATGTGCCACAAACAGGAAGTTAATATCACCAACCATCCCCATTTTATTTAGGTGTATCCATATAAATGGCCCACCCTGTATATATATATATATATATATATATATATATATATATGTATATATATATATATATATATATATATATATATAAAGCTGCATCAGCATGAAGGAAATTATACAGCAGTAATGAGCAGTGTAGCTGAAAATCCAGCATTAGGGTGACATAGAAAGCTTACCATCGCGTCTTTGTGTAGCTCTGCTCTTGCTTCCTCCACCTGCTTAGCCCCTCCATAGATTTACATGCAGTTTGTTTGGCTGAGTCACACTCTCTCCCTCCGTATGCTCCCCCTCCCCTTTCCATAGAAACTTAAAGTCAGGCAGTGAAGCGACAAACCCGCACCTTCTGTAGCCATCATTTTAGCTCTGTAACCAGGGTCAGCCAAGGCTTGACAACAGGAGGTGGACAGCAGATTGCAGGAAGGGAGACACCTAGTGTCAGTAACATCACACAGAATTTGCATGGAAAAAACAACTACTTTTTAACGGTAAATAAACTACAAAGTTGTTTTATATCAGGTATACTATTAGATCAGCATAAGTTGTTTGAAAAGTTAGTATCCATTTAAGGCTAAAATAGGCCAGATCTTAAAGGGCTTATCCGAGCAAATTTTTATAAAACCCTGATACACTTCTAAATACTGACAAAATATTGTAAAATGCCTTCAGTCACCATTTTGTCTTGAAACTGGGTGGTCTTGCAGAGCAGGGCTAGTGACCGATGTAGAGCTAGAAAATACAGTTCCTACAAGCCACTGCAGCAACTGCTCATGTCAGCAGTAGGCTGCAGGTCACATCTACTTTGCTTCATGGCTAGTCTGCACCATCTGTGCACCGCTGTGTCGCCGCACAGCCGCAGAGCCGCCACCTTTGTCAACGGCAGTGACAACCAGAAAACATCACAACTTTTAAATATACTGTTATGACTGCTCCTGCTTCAGTATACTCACCGCTCCTTTTTGACCCGCTCATCTCCTCTCCTCCTGGGCCTCTCAGCTTGGGCCTCCCACGCCGCCGGTGCTATTCTCTGGACTTTCCTGCTGCTGCTTCTAGTTTGCCAAATTCCACCCAGCTTTCGTGGGTATAAAATGATACCTCCCACTTTGCTCTGAGCAATTAGGTTCATCCTCTAGCTTGCTAGTTGTACTCTTCTTTGCCTTCTTTTTTAATTATCTGTTACAGAACCTGCCTGAATTTGACCTTGCCTGCCTGGCACCTGCCCTGACCTTTTTCTTGTTCACAGTGACAACCGTCTGCCGCCTGCCCTGAACTCTGCCTCCACTAACTGTGAGTGACCGTCTGCCACATGCCCTGACCTACACTAGTACAGGACCCTGCATTTTGCCTGCTCTTACTGTACGTCGCCTGTCTACATTGGTCATTGCCAACGGAGACTACTCTGAGGGTAGCGACCTGGGGATTATAGAAACTAAATCCATATCTCTGAGGTTAAAGGGTGAATACCTAGCTATCCATTAGACTCCGCTCCCCAGTTGAGCCCTATGCCAAATCTGTTAGCAGCACAGTGGGTCCACACCACCTTCTGTAGGCACAGTGACAGTAACCAATATCAACAGGCCCCTTGGCGTTTTCTCAAACCATCGACCCACTGAATTTACCCTGCTTAAAGTTTATAATCTGGCCCAATAACTTTCAAGACAAAGCGTCCACCAGGATCAATTATTTCAGTTGTTGCAAAATGTGTCGTCTCGCCTCAATACCTTGTCATCTACATCTGTACCTGCTGCCTCACCTATGCAAACTCCACCACCTCAAGCTGCTGCCTACAGTTCTGGATTGCATCTACGGACTCCCTCTCACTTTGATGGCTACTCCAAGCCCTACAAAGGCTTTTTGAATCAGTGCACAATCCATTTTGAAGTGACGGCGCATCAGATTGGGCCAAGGTGGCCTACATCTTATGACTACTGTTTGGAAAAGCGCTGCCATGGGCATCGATGTTATGGGAACGACATGACCCAGTCATGTTTGATGTACAAGCATTCCTATCCACTTCTAAAAAAAAGGATTTGGAGAACCTGGTCAGCATCATCTGTGGCTTCTTCCCTACTCAAACTCTGACAGTCTATTGTTCATATAGTGTACCTGTGGTAGCTCAGACAGTAGCAAGACAGGCTCGGCTGGGACTAGGCAGGAGGCAGGCTCCAGGCATGGTGTAGCAAAACAGGCATGGTATACAGCACAGCACGACTTCAGCTCAACACGGTACTTGACCAGGATAGCACGGGATACAGGTTACAGGTAGCAGGAATGGGAAACACCGGGAACTGGGAAACACTAGGAGACCATTTACTAAGACAGACTAGGGTATGACAACAACGCTCAGGCATTGCAGGGAGGGGCACAACCCTTCTTATAGCTCAGGGTGCTCTGGGAGCAATCAGCTCAGTCTCCCACATGTGTGCGCTTTGGCTCCTTAAGTCTGGACTGAGCTTGCGAGCGCACCCTGGTGGTCACTGTGGAACATGACGGCCGCATGTGCAGACATCTCTGGAGAGAAGGGCGTCGATTAGATGGAAGGAGTTCATGGTCAGCGACCATGCACGTTACAGGAATAATGAGGTCGTGATTTTTGGGAAGGTCTGACAGGCCGCATCAAGGATGAACTGACAGATCGGTATCTACATTCATCAGTCGAATATTTAATCCCCTTAGCCAATCATATAGACATTCGATTTTGTGAAAGGCAACGTGAAACATACTGTGTCCGTCATGTACCCCGGCTTTCAACCACTTTTCAGAAACCTCTACTTGCCTCCGCTTCTCCTCATTCTGAATAACCTATGAAGGTGGATAATCTTAGAGAATTCTGTAGAGGAATGCTAAAGAAGACGCACCAATAATCTATGTCTGTACTGTGGGGGTAAAGGTCACTTTCTAAGTAATTGTCCGGTGAGGCCAGGAAACTCTAATGCCTAGGGTAAGTAGGGGAGGCTGCCCTAGGTAAAGAATCTACCTCTCAAAAAATTACTATACCAGTAAATCTTTCCACTTATGTAGTTCGCTTCTTAGTAGAAGCATTTCTGAATTCTGGCTCCACTGGAAATGTTATCTGTCAGTCTCTAGTTAGCCGTTATCAGATCCCCGTACTCCAGCTGGACAAGCATTTTCCAATTTCTTCTCTGGAGGGAAAATTATTGCCGGAAATCATATGCCAGGTTACCAGACCCATCTCCATGCAAGTGGGAGTACTCCATCATGAACAAATTTTTTTCAATGTTTTAAAAAATTTCCTCATTCCTCTTCTCTTCTGCCTTTCCCTGATTCTGGGAAAATTCTCCAATTATTAATTGGACCTCTAGTCAGATATTCCAATGGGGTAAAACTTGTCACCAACAATGCTTGCCTCTTATCCGTCCTCCTAGGCCTTAGCTTGTGGAATACGTTTTGGACGGTTTGCTGAAACCATAAATCTGTTTTTTCTGATGTCTTCTGTGAACATCAAGCAGAGACTCTTTCTCCTCACAGACCTTACCACTGCGCTATTGAATTAATACAAAATTTCTCTCTACTTCTGGGCATGGTATATCCACTGTCCATTCCTGAGACTGAAGCTCTGTCACTCTATATCAAAGAAAACCTGGAGAGAGGATTTATTTGCAAATCATCATCGCCTGCTGGAGCTGGCTTCTTTTTCGCTGAGAAACAAGAAGGTACTTTAGGCTCTGTATAGATTATCGAAGATCTCAATGAGATCACGATAAAGAATAAATATTTTCTGCCTTTAATTTCTGAGCATTTTGACCGTCTGCACAGAGCAAAGATTTTAACCAAACTAGATTTAGGTGGCACATGCAATTTATTTCAAATCTATGAAGGGGATGAGTGGAAAACTGCATATAATACTAGAGATGGACACTTTGAGTATTTGGTCATGCTTGTCGGTCTCAATAATGCTCCAGCTGTTTTCCAAGAATTTGGTAATGACATTTTCCGAGATCATCATTACAGTTGTGTTGTGGTCTATTAGCATGAGATTCTCGTTTTCTTCCCAGAGCTCTTCACTTATGGAGGACAAGTGTGACTTGTCTTACAGAGTCTCAGTGATATCTATCTTAATGCCAAGCTGGAGAAGTATCTTTTTGAAAGATCCAGTTTACCTTTTTCTAGGTTACATAATTTCTGATCAAGGACTTCAAATGGATACAGCAAAATTATCTGCAGTACTCAAGTGGCCTCGTCTCCAAGGACTAAAAGCCATGTAGCGATTTTTGCCATTTGCCATTTATTTTGGGCATTTCATTCCCATTCCATTTTTATTCTTTGGTGGCCTCCATCTCTGTTCTTACTAAAAAGGAAGTTAATGCCAAATGCCTAACTCAGCTTTCCTAAGCCTTAAACAAGCCTTGTCCTCTGCTTCAATTCTTCACAGACAAGACCCCAACAATCCTTCTGTTCTGGAAGTGGATACTTCATCAGTACATTGGCCCTTGAGGAATAGAAACATTGGATGGAGTTTGTCACCCCCTCACCATTTATACCGTCCATAAAAATTTACTGTACCTGCCAAGGGCTCATGGTCTGAACCATCACTAGGCCCTTTGGGCTTTGTTTTTCTCTCTAATTCTTTTCCTCCATTAC
Source organism: Rhinoderma darwinii (assembly GCF_050947455.1). Classification (NCBI taxonomy): domain Eukaryota; kingdom Metazoa; phylum Chordata; class Amphibia; order Anura; family Rhinodermatidae; genus Rhinoderma; species Rhinoderma darwinii. Next base: position 181,488,132 of record NC_134689.1, on the reverse strand, counting down.
CAACTAGCAGACAAGTACGTTAAGGCTAATGCCTTATCTTTTGGCTCTGAAGATTAAATTCCTGAACTACAGTACATCATTGACCCCAGTCACATTTTGCCTTTTGCTCCAGCTAAAGTTCTCAATATTCCTCCAGGAAAGACTTTTGTTCCTCCTAACCAAAAAAAAGACAAATTCTCCATTGGGGTCATTCTTCTAATTTCACTGGACATCCTGGTATGCTGAAATCTCTAGACCTAGTCTCTTATCACTATTTGTGGCCTTCTCTGTCCCGAATAATGTTGCAACGTGCTTCACTTGTTCTGAAAAGAAAGCTTCACACCAAAAGCATTCAGGATTGCTTCATCCTTTGCCTATTCCCGACTCTCCCTGGACTCATATCGTTATGGATTTTATTTTATTACTGATTTACCAAGTTTCTCTGGCTGTACCATAATCTGGGTCGTAATTGACTGTTTCTTGAAGATAGCACATTTCATTTCACTGCCTGGCCTTCCTACTGCTACTCATCTGACTACTCTCTTTATTGAACACATATTTCGCCTACATGGACTCCCTAAGCATGTCGTGTCTGACACAGGTATGCAATTCAAATTTAAGTTCTGGAGAGGTCTCTGCAAGTTACTTGAAGTCGAGTTTGACTATTCATCTGCTTACCATCCTTAATCCTCAAGTGGAACTTATCAACCAAGTTCTGGAGAACTTTCTCAGAAATGTTGTGTCTCCTCTTCACTATGACTGGACTAATCTTCTTCCTTGGGCAGAGTTTGCTTATAATAACCATACTGGTGAACACACTCAGTCTTTGTATTACTGTTTGTGTATGGACAGCATCCTAGAGTTCCTCTACCAGTCCTCTACTCACTCTGAGATTTCAGCAGCCTGATTGGCAAGAGGCTAAGTAGTCTTTAAATAGAGCTATTACTCTCTTCCAAATAAAATGTTGACAGGAAGCGCAGGATTCCTCCTCGGTTTCGTCCAGGAGACAAAGTGTGGCTATCCTCCAAATGTATTCATCTGAAAACACCCTGCTTTAAGTTTGCTCCATGATTTTTGGGTTTCTATGTTGTCTTGAAATAAATGAATATAGTATTTTCCTAACTCTTTGCGAATCCTTAATTGTTTTCATGATTTGCTCCTCAAACATCTGGTCCTGAATGGTTTCTCTAAGAAATCTCCATGTCCTCCAGCCCCCTCTTCTGCTGCAGTTGTTGAATTTGATGTCAATACAATCTTTAACGTCAAAAGATCCAGAGTTAACTTTTCTTTCTCATTAATTGGCAGAGCTTTGATCCTGAGAAAAGGCCTTCTTCTCATGGAGAAATTCTATCAGCAGTTCCCTCACAAGCCTAGAAAGAGGAGGGCATGAGGAGAGGGGGCACTGTCATGGCCACTCCGTGAAGATCCTGTTTCAGTATACTCTCTGCTCCCCGGTGTCCCGCTCATCTCCTATATCCTGACCGACATCCTACACTCCTCCCAGGCCACTCTGCATGTGGCCTACCACGCGACCAGTGCTCTCCTCCTGTGTCTCTGTTTTCTAGTGCACCAAATTCCACCCAGCTTTTCTCCCACTTTGCTCACTGCCTGAGCCATTAGGTTCATACTCTAGAATGCTAGTTGTACTCTGCTGTGACTTCTATTTGGATTATCTGTTAATCACCCTGCCTGAACTTGACATCGCCAGCCTGTTGTCTGACCTTACCTTTTGTCTGTGCACTTTGACAACCGCCTGCCACCTGCCCTGACCTCCACTAGTACAGGCCCCTGTATCTTGTCTGTTGTTTTTGTACTTCATCTGTCACTGTTGGCCATTGCCAACGAAGACTACTCTGGTGGTAGCAACTAGGGGATTCTAGCGGCTCCACATGGAGGTTTCAGGGTGAATATCTAGCTATTCCTTAGACTCAGTTATCCCAACGCCAAGTCCGTTGGCAGCACAGTGGGTCCACACCACACTCTGTAGGCCCTGTGACAGTCACCAAGATTCTGATATTCCTCACACGATCAGAGGACATCAGACATAGGGAGGAGGGCGTAACCCAGGACAACAAGGTAAAAACACACAAAGAACATAATAGGATATTTTGAGGGTTGATAATTTATGATGAATTCATTTGGCAGATTAGTTATATTTGTAAATATTAATGATTTTTATTAATTAGCCACCATTATGATTGTGGGAATTCCCTTTTAAGGGGTTGAAATTGTTGCCTTCTGCCCAGTGCCTGATTCCATGTAACTTAATTGTCTGTAAACAACATTTTATTAATTCCGGTTTAAAGACAAGCCTATTACATTTACACTTGCTTCTACTAGATATTTTAGTGTTACAATGCATCTGTTCAATCGTGTATGACATAAAACAATGAAGGGTATTGACTTCAATAGACACCAAGGGATGTTATGTTATGCTATTTAGTACATTTTGTGTGACATGAACTAGTAACTGCCAATTTAACACATTCCAGTGGAATAAACATATATTTTAACTCACATGCATACTTGAATTGTGTCTTTTGTAGCTTGTTAAACAATCTCCAAATGGAGGATTCTTTACTATTTCTATGCAGGCCACATATTTCACACATTTCACTTTAAATGGGAATTCAACAATCAAGGACAAGTGTACATTGTAATAGAGTTTAACTGCAATAGATGCTAGAGTCAGTGCACATTCAACAGGATTATAATACTTTCTAAACTGTGCAAAACACTCCTTAACCCCTTAGGCTGGGTTCACACGACCTATTTTCAGACGTAAACGATTCGTATTATGCCTCGTTTTACGTCTGAAAATAGGGCTACAATACGTCGGCAAACATCTGCCCATTCATTTGAATGGGTTTGCCGACGTACTGTGAAGACAACCTGTCATTTACGTGTCGTCGTTTGACAGCTGTCAAACGATGACGCGTAAAAATACAGCCTCGTCAAAAGAAGTGCAGGACACTTCTTTCAGACGTAATTTGAGCCGTTCTTCATTGAACTCAATGAAGCACAGCTCAAAATTTACGGCTGTCAGAGAAGCCTCGCAAAATGCGAGGAGGAGCATTTACGACTGAAACGAGGCAGCTGTTTTCTCCTGAAAACAGTCTGTCTTTTCAGACGTAAATGCCTGCTATTGTGTGCACATACCCTAAGTGACAACTAATATGCCTTATCACGGCGGTCACTAAGGGGCCTTAGGCTAGGCTGCCGCCTTTTCATGGCAGCCTAGTCTAAGTCCTGCACGGGTGTCCCGTGCAGCCTGAAGCGTGGGCTTGATTGTCTGATATCAGCTGGGTTCCTGCTTCAACGGTAGCGATCAAAGTTTACTTTGATTGCGGCTGTTTAACCTGTTAAATGCTGCGGTCAACAGCGACTGCGGCATTTAACTTGTTTACAGAGGGAGGGAGCTCCCTCTCCCACCCATCGCGGGCCTCCGATGGGGTGTCATGGCAGCCGGGGGCCTAATAAAGTCCCCCAGGTCTGCCCTGGCGATATGTCTATTAGGATGAGCCAGAGGCCCGTCCTAATACATTGACTGTCAGATTTACACCGACAGGCAATAATGCTCTGGTATACAGAGCATACCAAAGCATTATAGCAGCGATCTAAAGATCACACAGTGAAGTCCCCTAGTGGGACTGAAAAAATAAGTAATTAATGTTAAATAAAAATTATTAATAAAAATTACAAAAAATAAAATAAAAAATGTTTTTCCCATAAAAAGTGGTTTTATTTAGTAAAAGTGTAAAAAAGAAATAAAAGTACACATATATGGTATTACCGTGACCATAATGACCAAAACAATCAAATTAACATGTAATTTAAACCTCAAGGTGAATGCTGTAAAAAAAACCTCACAAAAAACAACGGCAGTTTTTTTCCTTTGCCCCCCAAAAGAGTCAGAATAAAAGTTAATTAATATGTCCCATGTACTCCAAAACAGTACCAATAAAAACTAAGTCTAGTCCCACCAATAAAAACAAGCCCCCATATCATTACGTTGACGGGAAAATAAAATTACGGCTCATGGAAAGCGTTGATGCAAAAATAAATAATTTTAGTTCAAAAGAGTTTTTATTGTGCAAAAGTCGTAAAACATAAAAAAACGATACATATGTGTTATCGTCGTAATCGCACCGACCCATAGAATAAAGGTAACATATTATTTATGCCGCACAGTGAATGGCGTGAATTTCAAATCCCCCCAAAAAAGTTAATAAAAGTTAATAAAAAAATGATATGTACCCCAAAACAGTGCCATTAAAATGTACAACTAATCATACAAAAAACAAGTCCTCATGCAGCTGTCAACACAAAATTGAAAAAGTTATAGCTCTTTGAATGCGAAAAAAAAATAGCTTGGTCATTAGGGGGAAAATTTATGGCATATCCACAGGATACATCATAAATGTCAAATAGATGTAGGTCCCGCGCACATCTCTAAAATGGGGCCCCCTGACCCCGTCCTACCTTCTGCCGATGTCGCTGGCCTCAGACCACTGACTGATAAGGTGGCTGGATTTTTCCGGAAACAGCCGAGCACATTTTGCTATGCTGTTTCTAGAACTCCCATAGAAGTGAATAGGAGTTATGAAGACAGCATAGCAGAGCGAGCTATGCGGTTTCTGTAGATCTTAAGTTCCGGAAACAACGTAGCTTGCTGTTCTAAGCTGTTTCCATAACTTCCATTCACTTCTATGGGAGTGCTGGAAACAGGCAAGCAAAACTCAGCCGCCTTGTCACTCAGTGACCAGAGCCCAGCAGCAGCGGCAGAGTGTAGGACGGGGATCAGGGAGCCTCGTTCTAGAGATAGGTGCGTTTCCCAGAGGTGGAGTCTGCATCTATTGGATATTTATGACATATCGTGTGGATATGCTATAAATGTCCGAGATGGGAATACCAATTTAAAAGAGCAGCATCTACTGGTATATTTAATGTCATATACAACATTACTATTTATTATTGACATTTATTTTATATAGATAGATCGTGTTTCACAAAAAAAAGTGATTATTCTCATTCATTCATGAGTACCTCTCTTTGAAATGTACAATCGTTATCGTATACAGGACCACACACATCTTGGCGTACATTGAGGTGAGGGGTCCCTTTTTTGGTGCTGCTTACAACTACCACACCCCTAATCTCATCGCACAGTAGGACTTGGTGCTTGTTCCCCCCTTCCCTATCTCCTTTCCATGATTCTTGTGTTTGTTTCTCACACCCTTGTATGCTAACATGGTATGGACTGTGGAGAGGGGGTACTTGCACAGGTTCTCACCACCAAATATAATCAGCCTGCCTGGGCCCCCTCTCTTGAGGGCCACATAGCAGCCACATAGACTGCTTGTCTAGTACGTATGCCCTTGCACACACATTAATTTAAAAATATTGTCATTGTTTAAATTAACTGGTTGCCGACACAGGACGATAATGTATTTGTACCAAAAAATGGTACCTACATAAAGTACAACTCGTCCCGCAAAAAACAAAGTCTCATACAACTACGTCGTACAAAAAATAAAAGAGTTATGAGCGTCGGGATGCAAAGAGGGAAATGTAAAAAAATTGCTCTGTCCTCAAGGACAAAATTGGCCATGTCCTTAAGGGGTTAAACTGGACTTCCTATTATAACATTTTCACATTCAATGTTTGCAATGGGAAAAGTGGCAGTAGCATTACGTTCATAGACTCTAAAGCAGGGACGGAATGAGACTTATATACTTGGAATAGAGAGAAACTCAAGCAACCCCATAGTAGAAAGAAGTTAAAAACTAAGTCACTGACAATCTTGAATGCATCCCATCATTATATCAGTATGTTTCCTTGTGAGCCAACTAAAATTACTGGCGATACATGTTGAAGCTATATTATAGGGATATATAGAATACAGGACTCAGACTCAAATCAACCAGGGGTCGCACCTTTCAGAGCGCCTGAATAGTCTTTGGTTGGTTACTATCAAGGACAGTGCTTATACAGTCTCCAATAGCCTAACATCCATAGGGCGGACACTTTGGTACATCCTGATTTACCTAAAAGTATTCAACAAAACACCAACATCAGGGTGTTTTTGTTTTTAACACGTTTTTCCACGTTTTTCCCCACATTTTATATATAATTTAATAAAAGTTACATTTTAAGAGTGGCTTTCCCTGCCATTAGTAAATCATCAGTATCATGTTTTTTCATTAAAACGTATTTTTTCATTTCTATCTATTATACGGTTGCTGGAGTTTCTCTCTATTCAAAGTATACAAGTTTGCACCTGAAACCGACTCGGCGTACCGCTCCGTGCATCGCCTCATGCAAGCCTTTCAGTCCAAATGCCAAGGGTGAGCTGAACTACATACTTTTTCTTTTTCACGCAATGAGACTGCCTTAAGCCCCCAAGCTAGGATTTGTGATGTTGTTGTACTTAGCTCAGTGACAACCTTTCATTTGTAAAGGAAATGAGCGGCACTGGACAAAAAATAAGGTGCACACTTCGTAGGGCTTAATTCAACGTTCTTTCCAATAATAAAGCATAGGGACATAGGCAGCACTCCAAGTTACGATCGTTTTAATAATCCTTGCAAAGTTACAACCCTCTGTTGCTTGAGAAAGACCCAATAGAGGGTTAAAACATTGCAAGGGTTATTAAAATGACTCTAAATTGGAATGCTAACACAGTCTCTATTCTTTATCCATTAATTTGTGTCGCTAAGCTGGCTGTCAAAAGAAAATAGTGCAGTAAGAGCCACTGCTTGGGGTAAAGGGGTATTTGTAGGGCCACTCATCTGATGTTTGCTAGGAACTGCCCACCCCACCCAGTATCGGACTGGGGTACCTTAGGTCTACCAGAGGAAATGATTTTAAGGGTTCATCCTCCATCTATATCAGGGGTCTCAAACACGCTCCGTAGCTCCCTCGGGAGAGGAGAGAGCAGTCTGAAAGAAGAGCGTGTCGGTGCTCCTTCATGCTGTCACACAGCCCCCTGTAGTAGATAGCTCTATTTGGGCTTTCTCTAGGAGTGGAATCCCTAGCCAGAGCATTGTTAACGCTTTGGCCGGGGATTCCTCTGCTGGAGGAGCCCCTAGAAGTTATTGTCCATGTCAATATCTGTGGGTATGTGGACCCACTGGGCTGTACCGCTGTAGCAAGATAGCAGCTGGCCAAACAGTGTATCAAGTCAATGTATATATAGTCCAAACACAAGGGTACCTCTAGTAGTTCAGACAGTAGTAACGGCTAGTCTCAGATGGGACCTTGGCAGCAGACACCAGGCATGGTGTAACACAGCAGGCGTGACCGGTGGCACAACTCGACTCCAACTTTCTAAGGCACAGGAACAAAGGTAGCATGGGATACACGATACAGGTAGCAGGTACGGGAACACTGTGAACAGTACAACAGTAAGGGACAATTTGCAAGACTAACACGGCTAAACACAACAATGCTCCGGCATGGAGTAAAGGGGCCAGGCCCTTCTTATAGTCCTTTGTGATCATGGGCTAATAGATTATTATTTTCATGTGCACGCGCTGGCCCTTTAAGGCCGGGCATGAGCGTGCACGCACACCCTACGGGACACAGCAGAACGGAGCGGTAGTGAGTGCTGGCATCTCCTAGGGAGGAGATGTGGACCAGCGTTCACAGATCCACAGCTGCGGCCATCGGGGGGTGGGTAATCCCGATGGTCCACGGCCGTGGATGCTACAGTATCCCCCCTCTTATGCCCCCTCTTCTCTGGACCAGAGCGAGAGAGGAACTTCTTAATGAAGGTAGGAGCATTGAGGTTCTCTTCTGGCTCCCAGGGCCTCTCCTCTGGACCAAACCCCTTCCAATCCACCAAATTAAAAGTTCTTCCTCTTACTTTTTTGAAGTCCAGGATCTCCTTAACCTCGAACACGTCAGATGAACCGCTGGGAGCCACTGCGGGACCACGAGTCTTACTATAGCGGTTCAGGACCATAGGCTTCAGGAGGGACACATGAAAGGAGTTGGGGATTCTGAGAGTTGGAGGCAGCCGAAGTTTATAGGAGACAGGGTTTATTTGTTGTAGTATCTTGTAGGAAGGCACCTTTAGACAGATATTCCTAGAGGACAGCCAGATTTTGTTACCCGGCAGATACTGAGGCGGCTTTCTTCTATAAGTATCCGCCTTTCGCTTCATGTGATCGACTGCCTGCAGAATAGAGGACCGGGTTTGCTGCCAGCCCTGTAGAAAGTCTCCAAATGCAGAGTTAGCTGCGGATACCTGGGATGTAGCCAGAACAGGAAGAGGGATTCGTGGATGTTGGCCGTACACATTGTAGAATGGTGTAGAAGCAGGGGACCCACTTGTGTGGTTGTTGTATGAGAACTCGGCCCATGGAAGAAGCTGTACCCAGTAATCATGCCGGGTGGAGATGAAGTGGCGAAGATAATTCTCCATGATTTGGTTAATCCTCTCGACTTGGCCATTGGACTGGGGATGGTAGGCTGAAGAAAAGTCCAACTTCACGTCTAAGAGTTTACAGAGGACTCTCCAGAATTTTGAGGTGAACTGAACACCCCTATCAGACACGATATGAAGGGGCAAGCCATGTAAGTGGAGGATGTGTTGGATGAAGAGGTTAGCCAGTTGAGAAGCAGAAGGTAGGCTGGTCAGCGGAACAAAATGAGCCATCTTAGAGAACCGTTCCACCACCACCCAGACTGTATTGCATCCTGCAGAGGAAGGGAGGTCTGTGACAAAGTCCATTACTATATGCTGCCAGGGAGAATTGGCACAGACAAAGGTTGGAGTAGACCGGCAGGCTTGGGGTGAGCAACTTTGTTGGAAGCACACATAGTGCAGGAAGAGACAAAGTCCACAATATCTTTGGGCAGCGTGGGCCACCAGAAATGATGGGTAATCAGATCTTGGGTTTTACGAGCACCTGTGTTCCCAGCCAGTTTGGAGCTGTGCCCCCAGCGAAGGATTCTCCTCATGTCTGCCAACCACACAAAATTCCTCCCTGGAGGGATGTCTCTAACTTGCAGAGGATTTTCAGGAATAATACAGGATGGATCAATGATACTTTGCGGAGACTCCACGGTGTCTCCTGTTTCGAATGACCTGGACAGGGCATTGGCCCTCAGATTTTTGTCACCAGGACGGTAGTGGAGCACAAACTGGTTGTGGTTAAGAACAGCGACCACCTGGCTTGACGGGGGTTCAGCCGTTGGGCCGACTGGAGATATGTGAGTTTCTTGTGGTCTGTATATATCAGGATGGGGTGAGCTGCGCCCTCTATTAGATGTCTCCACTCCTCCAGAGCCAATTTGATGGCCAGTAGCTTCCGATCACCAATAGAGTAATTTCGCTCTACTAGAGAAAAAAGTATAGAATAATAGCCACATACCACTGCCTTCCCTTTGGAACCTCTCTGGAACAGATGTGAACCTGCACCAACAGAGGTGGCGTCCACCTCCAACGAAAAATGTCGAGATACATCAGGATGATGGAGGGTCGAGGCTGACGTGAAGGCACTCTTAAGGCTATTGAATGCAGATTCTGCTTTTGGAGTCCACACATTGGTGTTCATACCTTTTTTGGTGAGGTTAGAGATGGCCAGTGAAGAGATGGTCAGTGAAGAGAAGTTTGGGATAAACTGCTAGTAGAAGTTGGCGAATCCCAGAAAGCGCTATATGAACCTCAGGCCTTGGATGGACTTTACCTTCTCAGGATCCATCTTGAGGTCTTGATCCTAGATGATGTAACCCAGGAAGGGTAGAGAATTCTTCTAAAAAATGCACTTCTCCAGCTTGGCATATAGACAATTCTCCCTTAAACGCAGCAGAACTTGACGAACATGCCTCCGATGAGTCGTCGGATCTGGAGAGAAAATCAGAATATCATTGAGATAGACCACAACACAGACATAGAGAAGATCTCAGAAGATATCATTGACAAATTCTTAGAAGACCGCGGGAGCGTTACACAGACCAAAGGGCATCACCAGGTATTCGTAGTGTCCGTCTCGAGTGTTAAACGCCATCTTCCACTGGTCACCTTGACAGATTCGGATCAAACTGTAAGCCCCACGCATGTCTAATTTAGAAAAAAATCTTGGCTACTCGTATGCGGTCAAATAGTTCGGAAATTAGCGGCAACAGATATTTGTTCTTGACCGTGATTTGATTGAGACCACGGTAGTCAATGCAAGGCCGAAAATATCCGTCTTTTTTCTTGACAAAGAAGAACCCAGCCCCGGCAAGGGAGTATGATTTTTGTATGAAACCACTCTCCAGACTCTCCTTGATATAGGCCGACATTGACTGAGTCTCTGGCAAGGAGAGAGGGTATACCCGTCCACGGGAAGATAATGCGTTTTGAACCAGTTCAATGGGGCAGTCATTAGCCTGGTGTGGAGGAAGAGTCTCAGTCTCCTTCTTGCTGAAGACATCCGCAAACTGAGAGAAATGGGGGGTAATCCTGCCAATGATTGAGGCAGAGGAGGCTGAACAGGATGGATCTGCTATAGATGGCGGCTGCGACATTTGGAGCCCTATTGGAGAACCTCCTCCGGAAATCCAGTCCAGGACTGGGCATGTAGTCGGAGCCAAGGCAGGCCCAGTAGGACAGGATTGATGGCTTTAGGTAAAACAAGAAACAAAATTAGTTCAGAATGAAAGGCTCCAACTTGGAGCCTGAGCGGCTAGGTTTCAGATACGATCGGGTCGGGCAGAGGCCGACCATTCACCGATGCAACAGCCAAAGACGTCTCCAGTGGGACTGTGGGCAACTGGAGAAGATCCACTAGGTCTTTTTGAATGAAGTTTGCATGTTGACTATGAGTCAAGATAGGTAGAAACCCGGTGTGTCTTTTCGGCTGACACTATGGTCGCGGGAATGGACAGTTTAGACGAGAACTTTCTATTTAGCGCCGTTCCACCTAGGGTTGTCTCTCCAACCAATCCTAGGCATTGGAGTTTTTTTTACTTCTTTGGGCACAAACGCACAACATGGCCTCCGAGGCCGCAACACAAAGTCTTGAAGTGTGTCTGCGGTGTTTCTTCTGGGCAGACAGTTTGAGCCAGTCCACCTGCATAGTCTCCTCTGGTGGAACAACTGGGGAGGGCAACAAGGATTGCTGGAAGGTAGGAGCCGGCTTAGGGAATCTTCACTCCAGAAAAACATCTTGGGATCACTCCCGGATCCTCATGTCAATCTGGGTGGCTAGAAGAATGAGGTCATCCAGGGTAGGTGGCACATCATGAGTGGCAAGCTTGTCTTTAATTTTATAAGACAGTCCCTGCCAGAATGTAGCCACCAAGGCCTTGTTGTTCTAGGACAGCTCTGCCGCCAGGGTGCGGAACTGAATGGCATACTCGCCCATGGAGGTGTCCCCCAGGCGAAGGATCAGAAGAGATGCAGCTGCTGAGAAGACTCGTACAGGTTCCTCAAATACAGTGCGAAGAGTCTGTAGGAAACACTGTAAGTCATGGGTCTCCGGTCCCTGACGTTCCCAGATAGGATTCGCCCATGCTAAGGCTTTGCCAATAAGGAGTGAGACTATAAATGCGATCCTTGCGCCATCAGAAGAAAATGCTCTGGCATGTAGACTGAAGTGTATCTGGCACTGGTTTAGAAATCCCATGCAGGTCCTCGAGTCTCCATCGTAGCGAGGATGTAGAGGCAGCGAGAATTGGGAGTCAGCACTGGTACTGACAGGAGGGGTAGCAGGAGGAATAGCCGGAGCAACAATAACAGGTGCTGTGATGAATGCAGCTTGCGCATCCAGCCGATGTGTAATGGCATTTACCACCTGGAGGAGTTGGTCCTGTTGTAATTGGCAGACTAGCATATCCGCCTGCATGACTTGTTATGTCGTCAAGGTCTTGGGTTGACCAGCGGGGTCCATGGCCTGAGAGAACTGTCACAATCTGTGGGTATGTGGATCCGCTGGGCCATACCGCCGTAGTGGGATAGCAGCTGGCCAAACAGTGTACCAAGTCAATGTATATATAGTCCAAGCACAAGGGTACCTGTAGTAGTTCAGACAGTAGCAACGGCTAGGCTCAGATGGGACCTTGGCAGCAGACACCAGGCGTGGTGTAACACAGCAGGCATGACCGGGGGGAACAACTCGACTCCAACTTTCTAAGGCACAGGAACAAAGGTAGCATAGGATATAGGATACAGCTAGCAGGTACGGGAACACTGGGAACAGGATAACACTAAGGGACCATTTGCAAGACTAACACGGGTAAAAACAACAACGCTCAGGCAAGGAGTAAAGGGGCAGTGCACTTCTTATAGTCCAGGGTGATCATGGGCTGATTAATGATTATTTTGATGTGCACGCACTGGCCCTTTAGGGCCGGGCACGAGCGTGCACGCGCACCCTACAAGACGCAGCAGAACGGAGCGGAGGGAGGAGATGCGAGCCAGCGCTCACAGATCCATGGCTGCGGCCGTTGGGTGTGAGTAATCCCGACCGTCCGCGGCCGTGGACACTACAGTCCATATATGGACAGTGATGTCAGGGGATTCCCCAGAGAAGGAGTCTTAGAGCAGAGACTATACTAGCGCTCTACTCTGGGCTCTGGGGCTTCCCCTGACATCACTGTCCATATATGGACAGTGATTTCAGGAGTAGAGCTGGAGTCCCAGGCAGAGTGCTAGTAGCACTTGGCCCGGAACTCCTGCTCTGGGGTTGCCCCTGACATCACATTCCGGTCCACGAGGATCCCCTGACATCACCGTCTATGGACAGTGTCGTCAGGGGCTCCTCCTGCAGAGGAATCCTTGGCCAAAGCATCAGCAACGCTCTGGCTGGGGATTCCACTTGTAGAGGGAGCCCCAATGGAGCCATCTACATTGTGTGTGTGTGTGTGTGTGTGTGTGTGTGTGTGTATGTGTGGAACTATCTATAGGGCGTGTGTATGTGGCACTATCTATAGGGGGTGTGTGTGTGTGGCAATATCTACAAGGGGTGTGTGTGTCATAATTTACAGAGGGCACTGTGGTACTATCTAAAGAGGGCACTGTGGCAGTATCTACAGAGGGCACTGTGGCACTATCTAAGAGGGCATTGAGACACTAAGAAGGGGCTGTCCAATCTTGACATTCTTGTGTCTGTCAAACGCTGCCAACTGAGCTGCCAGACTGCATTTAGCGACACTTTAACTGGAAAACTGGATTATTAAAATACACATGGAATAAACTCGCAAATTTCCAGTAGATTTAAACCTAGCGGTATTATTATAGTAATGTAGTATTGTTATAGTAATGTAGTATTGTTATAGTAGTTCAAATAACTAATTGATTAACAATAATTTTGTATTGTATAAAATTTGAATGTATTGCGGCCCGTCAACTTCAAATTTTTTTTAAGTGCGGCCCATCTACCTGGCCGAGTTAGAGACCCCTGATCTATATGGAACATTTGCATGTCTACTTTTGATGACATTGTAAATTCATGACTAAATGGGGTTGACTTTTGTTAGACCTTTGAGGACCATTATTGTTTCAGAGCCTGGGCCCACCAGAGGATTCTCTGCCTTCTTTGGTGGGCCAGTCCAAGCCTGACCCCACTCTTACTGTTGTGATATGCTCTGCTTTTTTTCTCATTCCTCACTTTTAAACCACTAATTCTTATTTGTGCCTGTTCGTTAAGTATAAGAGTAACTGTGCAATGAACTCATTGGCAGTCTTTTGTGAGACTACAGAACCAGATGTTTGTCATGTTAATTATTTCACGTCCATTTTGGTTTAAGGTCACAGTGCGGTCCGCTGGAACATTAGTTAGGCCAATAGCAATCTTGAATGTTTCTGACAACAAAATCCATATGTGTATCTTTGCAACGCTGCACCTGTAGCAAGATCTAGTACATCCATCTTCTCAATTATCCCAAAGATTTATCTCAATATATACTATTGTTTTTATTTTAAACAAGCTACTTATGCAGTGATATAGCTAACTGCGGAATGTTTTTCTCCATATTATACTCTACCCTTCCCCATGTGACCGATTACTGATTTATTTGGCATTATTTTATTTTATTCACTAACAATGACTGCATCCTGAGGCCCATGTGACTGCAAGGAGACCACCGGTGGTCACCTTCCTAGGGGGAGCAGTATATCCTTTAGCCTCGTAAACAGTTAAAGGGGAATTTCCATAATCAAAATTGATTTATCTACAAATAGGTGCTAATTTTTTTAATGGATGGGGATCTCACCATTAGGAGCCCTACCGAACCCCCTGTTCCTCATCATTGCTCGACTGCAATAAGGAGGACATTGAATGTAGCAGCAGTCACGCACGTGCAATGTCTATCCATTTAAAGTCTGAGGGAATGACGGAAACAGCTGAGTTTTGTGCTTAGCTGTTTCTGTCATTCTCATAGACATTGAATGGAGTGGAAGGCGCAAGCATAACCACCACTCCTTTCAAGCTCATGCTCTGCCTCACTGTGGGGGTGCAGTGAAAAGGATCTGGGGGTTCAGGACGCCTGTTCTCTCGATCAGTGGGGGTCCTAGCAGTGGGTACCCAATCAATCAGAAAACTTTTACCTATCCTGTAGATAGGTGATAATTGTTTACTCTGGAATACCTCTTTAAGAAACAAATAATACTTCTTTCTAGTGTGGTAGTAATGATGCAACTTGCCATCCATTAACACAGAACTAAGTACAGGATAGCACTAACTAAGCAATGAAAATAGGAACTTCCAATGGAAACCAGGGAGAAAAACATGGTTGCTGGGCTGCTAAACTAGAAGTTAATTATTTCAGAAAATAATTGGATTTCATTAAGAAGACAAACAAATAATTGTATATGAATATGTAACTGCTGGCCAGCAGAAATATGGGTGGGTCTGGAGTGCATTAAATAATGTGGCATTCTAATCATAGCCAGAATGGCAATGAGAGAAAGTAAAGAATAAGTGACTTGGTAGAGTAGTGTCCTTTCTAATTTAAGCTGAAAACATTATTTATATTGTTGTTTAAACAAAATGTAAAACCCTGGATAACCCCTTAAAAAAACCCTTATGTGAGTTTGTTCTGTAAAAATAGATCTTGTATATTTTTATCTTGGAAATTTATTTTTACATACAGTATGGCTTTTTTTTTTTTTTTCGAAATATTTAAATAATAAAAAAATGTCAACAGGTCAACTGTGAACATATAACTGAGTATAAAGAATTTGCAATAAATGAAAATTCCCAATGGCTTACACTAAATCTATGAATGATACATTAATATACAGAGGATTGTAGCAATTACTCTGCTATAATAGTACCTTGTCATTTGTGACTTTTCAGTACTGCTCCCTGTTAATTCTGAATTAATAGTGTCGGACTGAACCAAATATAGTTTCCTTTTCTCACATTCATCCATGAAAAATTAAATCTCATATAATATAAATCTTTTCTAACATGAATATAAAATAGAGAAATTAATATATAAATACAAAATCTAAAAATAGGGATATTGAGCTGCTACAAAAACCTATAAATACATTTATAGTTTATTTTTAATAATCCCTGAGAGGCATGACTGCTAATGTAAGATTCTATGTCATAGTCCATCATTTATAACTGTCACAGTTATTTTAGGTCATTCATTTACCAAAATAGAGAAGGCAGTGGTAAATATGAGAGATATTTAAAGCTTGACCTTTGTTAAGAAGGACCCAGCACAGCTGCTGCTTCAGTCAGTCGACTCTTAAAAGAACTGAACTTCTGAAGTGTTTGGTGCAATAAGAATAAATTATGTTATAACAGAACATGCAAATTATATGTTAAAATGGAATTGAAATGGTTACATTTAAAGCAGCTGTGTATATTTGCTGTATATACACACACACACACACACACTATATATATACACCGCGTTCCAAATTATTATGCAAATGTTATTTTTCGCTGATTTTCCTAAATAGTCGATGCAAATGACAGTCAGTATAATCTTCAAGCCATCAACCGTTGGAGTATAATGCAAATTTTATTGAACAAATCTCCTAATGATAACAGGTTTTTTTTAGAAGTAAAAAACTCAAAATGCACTGTTTCAAATTATTATGCACAACAGAGATCAAAACATTTTAAAGGTTGTAAAGAGAACTAAAATGGTAATTTGTTGAATTTGCAGCATCAGGAGGTCATATTTACAGAAATCAAAAAAGCTCTTTCAATCAAAAAAACCTTAACAGGCCAAGTTACATGTTAACATAGGACCCCTTCTTTGATATCACCTTCACAATTCTTGCATCCATTGAATTTGTGAGTATTTGGACAGTTTATGCTTCAATATATTTGCAGGATGTCAGAATAGCCTTCCAGAGCTTCTGTTTTGATGTGAACTGCCTCCCACCCTCATAGATATTTTGCTTGAGGATGCTCCAAAGATTCTCAATAGGGTTGAGGTCAGTGGAACATGGGGGCCACACCATGAGTTTCTCTCCTTTAATGCCCATAGCAGCCAATGACACAGAGGTATTCTTTGCAGCATGAGATGGTACATTGTCATGCATGAAGATAATTTTGCTACGGAAGGCACGGTTCTTCTTTCTGTACCACGGAAGAAAGTGGTCAGACATAAACTCTACGTACTTTGCAGAGGTCATTTTCACACCGTCAGGGACACTAAAGGGGCCTACCAGCTCTCTCCCCATGATTCCAGCCCAAAACATGACTCCGCCACCTCCTTGCTGACGTTGCAGCATTGTTGGGACATGGTGGCCATTCACCAACCATCCACTACTCCATCCATCTGGACCATCCAGGGTTGCACGGCACTCATCAGTAAACAACACGGTTTGAAAATTAGTCTTCATGTATTTCTGAGCCCACTGCAACAGTTTCTGCTTGTGATCATTGTTTAGGGGTGGCCGAATAATAGCTTTATGCACACTTGCAAACCTCTGGAGGATCCTACACCTTGAGGCTCGCGGGACTCCAGAGGCACCAGTGGCTTCAAATACCTGTTTGCTGCTTTGCAATGGCATTTTAGCAGCTGCTCTCCTAATCCTATTAATTTGTCTGGCAGAAACCTTCCTCATTATGCCTTTATCTGAAGGAACCCGTCTGTGCTCTGAATCAGCCACAAATCTTTTCACAGTACGATGATCACGCCTACGTTTTCTTGAAATATCCAATCTTTTCATACCTTGTCCAAGGTATTGCACTATTTGACGCTTTTGGGCACCAGAGAGATTCTTTTTCTTTCCCACATTGCTTGAAACCTGTGGCCTGCTTAATAATGTGGAACGTCCTTCTTAAGTAGTTTTCCTTTGATTGGGCACACCTGGCAAACTAATTATCACAGGTGTCTGAGATGAATTACAATGATCCAAAGAGCCCTAAGACACAATACCATCCATGAGTTTAATTGAAAAATTAATAATTAAATGTTTATGACACTTAAATCCAATGTTCATAATAATTTGGAACACGATGTATATATATATATATATATATATATATATATATAAATATATATATAAATATATGTATATATATATATATATATATATATATATACAGTCCAAAGATAGATGAACACAGCACTCCAATATTTCCAAAATAAGGCCATGTGCTCGTCACCAGGGGATGAATCACTTCCCCAATTTGGAATAGAGAGAAACAGAGAACACAGTAACGTCACCAGGTCTTCAAGGTAGATGAAAAGCAGGGTGGATTTATTCACCTCAACACAGCAACGTTTCGGTTCAACAGGAACCTTTCTCAAGCCAGAAAGGCTTGAGAAAGGTTCCTGTTGAACCGAAACGTTGCTGTGTTGAGGTGAATAAATCCACCCTGCTTTTCATCTACCTTGAAGTCCTGGTGCCGTTACTTTGTTCTCTGTTTTATATATATATATATATATATATTTAGATTGTGAGCTCCAATGGGGACAGTAAAAAAGAGGACCTCTGTACAGTGCTGCGTAATATGTTGGCGCTATATAAGTAACTGAAATAAATAATAATAAATATACATATACAGGGCCGGCCTTAGGATAGATGTGCCCTGTGCAAAATTTTCTTTCGGCGCCACACACAATCATAAAAAAATGCCCCATAAAAGAGTATAATGTCCCCACACAGTATAATGTCCTTTTTAGTGCCCACACATAGTATAATGCCCCCATAGCTACCCCATACAGTATAATGCCGCCATAGCTGCCCCCCAGTATAACACTCCCTTTAGTGCCCCATACACAGAATAATGCCACCTTTACTACCCCCACACAGTATAATAACCTTATGCCCCCACACACAGTATAGTGCCCCCTTTAGTGCCCCCACACAGTATACTGCCCTTTTTAGTGCCCACCACGCAGTATCATACCCCCTTTAATGCCCTGACACAGTATAATGCACCTTATTGTCCTCCTCCACAGTATAATGTCCCCTTTAGTGCCTCCCACACAGTATAATGTCCCCCAAATGTCCCCACAAAGTATAAATAATGCCTTGGAGGCCCGGAGAGCGAGCGGTGGTTGGTTTTTACTCACCACTGGGAGCTCCTTCTCCGCTTAGGCCCTGGTGCTGCACTGAGTCTGACATACATTGCATTGTAATGTCACGTGACACATCACGTGTCAGTTTCAGTGCAGCGCCGGCACTGGAGCAGAAAAGAAGTGCCCGGGCTGGAAGGTAGCTGCAAAGTAACTGGGCCTGGGCGCCAGGGCCGGTTTTAGACAAAATGTGGCCCTTAGCAAAGTTGAAAGTGAGGCCAAAATGTTGAATTACTGTTTCATTAATGCAGTCACTCCAGAACGCATTGTGCAGAGAAATGCATCGCTGATTTCTAGTGTGTCCAGGAGTGCTGCAAGCCCCAAAGCATATGTCCCCCCCTCACACAAAATATTATCTTTATACATATACAGTTATTAAATCATACCACTATACCAGATTAAATATTACCTGCATAATGTTACTGAACATAACTCACTATTATAAGACCAATATTACCAATAATAACACAATATAAGGTCCAAATAATACCGCCACACCATAAACACATAATGACTGAATAATACCCCCCATACTGTTACTGAATAATACCGCCACACTACAACCACATAGTGACTGAATAATACTCCATATTGTTACTAAATAATACCACTGCACCAAAACAACTTAGTGACAGAATAATATCCCCATACTGTTACTGAATAATACAGCCACACCATAACCACAGTGACTGAATAATACCCCCATAATGTTACTGACTAATACCGCCACACCAGAACCACATACTGACTGAATACTACTCCCATACTGTTACTGAATAATACCTCCATACTGTTACTGAATAATACTGTCACACCATAACCACATAGTGATTAAATAATACCCCACACTGTTACTGAATAAAAACCACTATACAAAGACCAATAATACCACCATATTTTGACCATATAGTAGTTGATGTCAGTTATACAAAGGAGCTCTGCAGTCAATATAATATTACCAGCATATACTGTAGTGACCATATAGTGGTAGATATCAGTTATACACAGGAGCTCTGCAGATCATATAAGTGATTACAGCACATTTATATCCTGTGACTCACAGGTGATGTTTTCTCTGATTAGAGTCTTTCACTTTCCTTTTTTTTCTCCATCCAGCCCAGGCCACTGTGATCACTTATTCCAGTCACGACTCGTCTCCACAGAATTTGACACACAGACATGTTTGTTTCTCGCTCCTCCAGCACCCTCCAGCACCTTCCACACCTATACCCCATCCTCTAAACAAATCCACAGTGTCCTAGATGATAATAATGATCCCTCAGCGCTCGACACAATAAAAGTGCCCCTAGTAACCGCGCCCCCACACTAATAATGCCCCCTTTGTGCCCCCTGTCGATAGTGCCACTGAATTCCTTGTAGCTAGTGCTACACACACAGCCACCTGTAGATAGCGCCACACACACAGTCCTCTCCCTGTATAGTGCCACACAGCCCTCCCCTATATAGTGCCACAAAGACCCCCTTTGTAGATAGGGCCACCCCTCCTTGTAGATAGTGCCATACAGGCCCCCCTAGTAGATAGTGCCATACAGCCCCTCTAGCAGATAGTGCCACACAGCCCCCTGTATCGTGCAATACAGCCCTCCCCTGTATAGTGCCACACAGCCCTCCCACCTGTATAGTGCCACACACACCCCTTGTAGATAGTGCCAAACAGCCCCCCTTCCTGTATAGTGTGACACAGCCCCCTCCCCTTGTAGATAGTGCCACATAGCAATCCCGCCCATTTTAGATACACAGCCTCCCTAGAAGATAGTGCCACACAGACCTCCCACCTGTATAGTGCCACACACACACCCCTTGTAGATAGTGCCACACAGCCCCCTCCCCATGTAGATAGTGCCACATAGCAATCCCCCCATTTTAGATACACAGCCCCCCCTAGACGATAGTGTCATAAAGGCCTCCCTCCCTGTATATTGCCACACAGCCCTCCTCTTGTATAGTGCCACACAGCCCTCGCCTGTATAGTGCCACACAGCCCTTGCCCCAGTATCATGCCACACAGCCCTCCCTTGTATAGTGCCACACAGCCCTCCCCCTTGTAGATATTGCCACACACACCCCTTGTAGATAGTGGCCCACAGCCCTCCTCCATGTTTAGTGCCACAAAGCCCCCCTTGTAGATAGTGCCACATAGAAATCCCCCTGTTTTAGATACACTGCCCCCCCCCAAAAAAAAAATAATATTTATTTTTACTTACCTATGCCCATTCCCGCGACGGATGGAGTGCCTCACGGCTTCCAGACAGGACACATGTCAAGGCCAGCATGATGCAGTGATGTCATCACGCCGGCCCGCGCAGGGACTCTGTCCCAGCGTCTTATAGGCTGCAGGCCACGTTAGGCCTGCAGCCTAATATAGTATTCAATTATATCTGCATCCTGATGATGCAGATACAAGTGAATGTGGCAGCGGGCATGAGGAGGCTGCTATAGTGGGCAGGGGGCCCTGGGCAATTGCAAGGGGAAGGGGAGGGGAGCCAGCGCAGCGCCTGATTCCTCTTGCTGGAGTGATGTGCCCTGTGCAGCCGGCCTCCACACTCCACAGGCCGGCCCTGTATAATATATATATATCTATACATTGTTCAGCTATAACATTAAAACCACCTGCCTAAAACATTATTCATGAGACTAGGCAACCGTCTACCGTTGTGCCATGATCCAGATCTGATCCAGATCTGATGCTCACGTACCTATTGTAGTCACTTTTGTCGGTGGACAGGGGTCAGCATGGACAATCTGAGTGGTCTGTGAATTCTCAGCCCCAAACTCAGCAAGCTGCGATGCACTAGATTGGCATAGCGTTTCCTCACACGCACATCAATGAGCCTTAGGAGCCCATGCTGGTTGTTCTTCCTTGGACCACTTTTGTGGGTATTAACAACTGCATACCAGGGACACCCTAAAAGACCTGCCGTTTTGGACATGCTCTAACCTAGTCGTCTATCTATCAGAATTTGGCTTTTGTCAAAGTCACTCAGATCCTGACACTTACCCTTTTTTCTGCTTCGATCACATAAACTTCAAGTACTGACTGTTCACTTGCTAACTAATATATCTCACCTCTTCACAGATACCATTGTAACTAGATAATGAATGTTACTCACTTAACCTGTCTGTAGGTTTTCATGTTATAGCTAAGCAAACAGATATAGATGTATAATTTTATATATATATATATATATATATATATATATATATATATATACAGAGAGAGAGAGAGAGAGAGAGAGAGAGAGAGAGAGAGAGAGAGAGAAATTGTTAATAGGTTTTTTTTATCAATTAAAAAAATGCAAAGTGAATGAACAGAAGAGAAATCTAAATAAAATCAATGTTTGGTGTGACCACCCTTTGCCTTCAAAACAGCATCAATTCTTCTAGGTACACTTGCATACAGTTTTTGAAGGAACTCGGCAGGAAGGGTTTTCCAGACATCTTGGAGAACTAGCCACGACTCAGCTATGCATGAAAACATATTAACTGGGGTGCAGAAAAATAAAGGCAGATACTTATTCATCATACAATACCATCAGGGAGGCGTCTGATTGGCTCCAAGTTAATCTGCAAAGAACAAGGGGCTCCGAAAGTGATGATATGGCCCCCACAGAGCCCTGATCTCAATGTCATAGAGTCTGTCAGGGGATACATGAAGAGACAGAAGGATTTGAGGAAGCCTATATCCACTGAAGATCTGTGGTTAGTTCTCCAAGATATTTGGAACAACCTCCCTGGCGAATTCCTTCAAAAACTGTGCCAAGTGTATCTAGAAGAACTGATGCTGTTTTGAAGGCAAGGCGTGGTCACATCACATGTTAATTTGATTTAGATTTCTCTTCTGTTCATTCAGTTTGCATTTTGTTAACTGCTAAAAAAAAACAAAAACAATATCAACACTTCTATTTTTGAAAGTATTGTTACTTTGCAGTATATTTCCACAACTGCCTAAAACTTTTGCACAGTATTGTATATACTCTATACAGGATAGATTTATAGATAGATAGATAGATAGATAGATAGATAGATAGATAGATAGATAGATAGATAGATAGATAGATAGATAGATAGATAGATAGATAGATAGATAGATAGATAGATGGCCATGCATTGCTCATCTCTCCCTGCAGATTGAAAATAGAAGAAAAAGGGTAAATTTACTAATGCAGTCTAAGATTTGAACAGCGTAAACTTAGACCAGGCAGTCAGAAGACATGCCAAATTTATCACAGTGGTGCACGCTGTATGATAATTATGGCGCTCCTTGCTAGACATGTTAGACACTTTTCTCTACTTGATATCACCTCTTGGTTGGCTTAGTTTCTGCCAATTTTCTGTGCCAAAATGTTGGGCAATGTTGGTGCAGTTAAGCCACACCATTTCCCAATAGACCATGCCCGCTTTTGTCTAAGCCTTATCCCCTTGTTGGACGAGACACAAAAAGTCTCTAAAAGTGTGTAATGGGGGTACCAGCCTCCTGCACCCTCATGACATGATAGGGGTCGCAGCCCCCTCGCCTCCCGCGGAAGTTATAAAGGTTCCGGTCCCCACCATCTCCACGAGCCTTAGGCGTTCATTTGTGCTCTCAGCCCCTTCTGGGCCTCGTGTTTTCCCCCGTTTGTGTGACGTCAGGCCGCTTGCAGCAAAAGTTAGACATATGTCTTAGAAACAATGTGTAGAAACCGTAAAGTTAACAATGACCACTGGGGGGGCAGTGGAACACAGCAGGAGTGAGAAAACAGACAGGCCATTAGGACAGAGAAAAAGGAGGAACCAAAGAACGGACGGAGAGAGAGGGAAGGGGAAATTGGCGGACCCCAGGAAGAGGAAGGAGAGGGGAGGGGACTTGGAGAGAGAGCAGATGCAGAGCTGAGTGGGGACAAGAAAGTGACCAGGCTGCCACCATTTGTAGGAGAAGGATCCTTGGCTCAACGTTCCTGGAGGAGGACTAGCTGGACATTCACTACAACTCAGCGGTGTCAGGAGACACAAGGGAAAATACATCATCTGCATCAACAGAGGAGCAGAAAGCAGAGGTAAGGGTGGTATGCCGCGTGGTAGTGAGTAGCTCTCGCTCTGACCCGCGCAGGCGCACGCGGTAATATATCCGCCGGACTCACGCCGTAGCCAAAGGGCGAGGGGCATAGCTTCCACCTTTGGGGATTCTGCAGTGTGAGTGGTAGCACCACTGTGATCCGCGGAGACGGCCCATTTCCTTCTTGAGACCTGCCGGGTCGGGTCAGTGAGCGCCAGGCGCAGCCACCCAAGAGCGGGTGGGACTCCCACGAGGGCGAGTGCCTCAGCTACTGAGAGACTTGATTTGAATACTGTATTGTAGTTATTTGGCCTGTTTTAAATTGTGTTTTTCAGTGAACCGTTGATTTGAAAAGAACTGAGTAGTGTTGTGGTGTCCACGTTTAGTCTTACCTAACACGTGGCGTCACGAACAGGATGAGCCAACCAGGAACTTCAGCGGAGCCTGCCATCAGTGCCCCAGCCCCACCCCCAATTCTGTTCCCTATGGGGGCAGCCATGTTAAATGTGCCCAAATATGACGGAAAGAGCGTGACGCTGATGGATTGGGCCGAGAGGCTAAGAGCAGCGGCCCGACTCTACCAAGTACCTCCCCCACACCAAGCGGATCTCGCATTGAGCCTGCTAGAAGGAGATGCTCGTGCAGCAGTTGTAGTCTTCCCAGTCAGTCAAAGAGCGACCCTGGAAGACATCATCGCCAGGCTCGAAACCCTATACGGAGACACTACCTCAGTTACCGATTTACGGAAAAAGTTCTATACCCTTAGTCAACGGGAAGATGAATCCGTCCAACAGTACTCGGTCGCACTCCAACGATTGTGGAACCGACTTAGCAAGAAAGATCAAGAGGGGTGCGCGGCTGTCCCCGACCCTGACAGGGTGCTACGGGACCAATACGTGTCTGGGTTGAAGAATAGAGCGCTAAGAAGGAGCCTCAGAGACTATATACGGACGGAGCCGCATACCGCCTTAGTGGACCTAGTTCGAGAGGCCATAGAGTGGCAGCGCGAGGGAGAGGATGGTGCTAACGTTAGTGTACACAACTCTACCGAAAGGGGACCGCCTCCGAAAATGGACCCCACAACAGACAGTGCTTTCCTCCGAGACTTTGCCAGGGATGTGAGGGAGTCCATGAGGAAGATGAGAGAAGAGATCAACCAGCTGAAGGCGGCAAGTTCTACCCGGGAGGACCGTCCTCGGCAGAGAAGATTTGATCCAGCCGAAATTCGCCGGTGTTGGGAATGTGGCCGACCAGGACACCTGGCAAGAGACTGTCAGGCCCCTAGGATGGAACGGCCACCTTTAAACTAGAATCACCCGCGGCTGAGGGCCAAGCGGCGGGGACCTCCAATTCCATCGGCCCAAATGATCAATATCACCGTATCGCAGGCAGATCGCCCATCTTACAGGCCCGGATAAAGGGGATAGACGTGAGTTGCTTGTTAGACACGGGCTCTGAAGTTACGACGATGGCAAAGGAAGTGTATGAGAGACACTTTGCGGGGTCTGATGAGTTGGAGAACCCTTGGCTCACCTTGACAGCTGCCAACAACCTCCCCATCCCAGTGGTTGGAATGACCTGGTTAGATATTGAGCTGTTCGGAAAATCAATCCCTAGACAGGCCGTGTTGGTCGTGCCTAACTATGCCCGGCCGGGTGTTCCCGTAATCATCGGCATGAACATACTACGAGAGTTAGGGTATGTGCACGCACACTAATTACGTCCGTAATTGACGGACGTATTTCGGCCGCAAGTACCGGACCGACCACAGTGCAGGGAGCCGTGCTCCTAGCATCATACTTATGTACGATGCTAGGAGTCCCTGCTACTCCGTGGAACTGCTGTCCCGTACTGAAAACATGATTACAGTATGGGACAGTTGTCCTGCAGAGAGGCAGGGACTCCTAGCATCGTACATAACTATGATGCTAGGAGCCCGGCTCCCTGCACTGTGTTCGGTCCGGGACTTGCGGCCGAAATACGTCCGTCAATTACGGACGTAATTAGTGTGTGTGCACATACCCTTCGACGGACTCCTGTTGCGGGAGATGGGAACAGTCTACTGGGAAAGAGTCGGCGGGAACACCCGAGTGCAAAAGTCTCTTCAACAGTTACAGAGAATCTGCCGTCTTAAAGAAAGAGTAGCCCAAGAGGAAGGACAAGTGGGTACCATTAGGTCACCCCGAGGAAAACCCCTTCAACTGCCCCCTAGACAAGAGTTAACGCTACCGTTGGAGGTGAAGACACATCTACGGTTGAGGAATGCTACTGTGATAGTAGAACCACTTAGCGATGCCTCTCCAGCCGCCAACTGGATGGTGGGAAGGACCGTGTGCCGAATAGCGCGGGGCTGCGCCACCGTTCGGCTGATGAATCTGGATGATGTGGTGACCGTCATCCCTCCCGCCACAGCTCTAGCGGCAGTACATGTTATACGACCTCAAGATGTAACTGAGTCGGAACCCCACGGGCCGTCCAACGAGCCAGAGGCCAAGGAGACAGAGGAGGCCGGAGGGACACTGACCTGGCTATGGCAACAACTAAAATTGCAGGGGGTGGCCCCCGACCCGGAGTCTGAACAAGCACTACGGGCGCTCCTACAACGCTACTTGACTGCTTTTGCTTCTCACGAGGAAGATTATGGCTGTACCGACGCTATAGAACACGCCATTCACACTAGGGGTGCAGTCCCAGTGCGGGAAAGATACAGAAGCATAAGACCTGCATTGTACCAGGAGGTCAAAGACCTAATCCAGAAGATGTTGGAGGGCCAAGTGATCCGGGAAAGTACAAGCCCGTGGGCTGCGCCAATAATGCTAGTGCGGAAGAAGGATGGCACCCTACGATTCTGTATCGATTATCGCCGGCTGAACGCATGCACACATAGGGACGCTTATCCCCTCCCGAGAGTGGAAGAGTCACTCACAGCACTCCGTCAGGCTCAGTATTTCACTACCCTCGATCTAGCCAGTGGGTACTGGCAAGTTCCCGTTCGAGAGGAAGACAAAGAGAAGACGGCATTCATCACACCAATGGGGCTATTTGAGTGTAACCGGATGCCATTCGGGTTGAATAACGCCCCAAGTACATTTCAACGGTTGATGGAACACTGCCTAGGAGACATGAACTTCGAGTCCATCATGATTTACCTAGATGACATCGTAGTGTACTCCAGCACCTTTTGCAGAGCACCTGGGTCACCTGGAGCCCGTACTGAGCCGGTTGACGAGGTTCGGGCTGAAACTAAAACCGACTAAATGTCGGATTGCGAGACAGAAGATCAACTACTTGGGACATGTAGTCAGCCCAGAGGGGGTGGCACCTGATCCTGGCAAGATTTAAGCCGTCATGGACTGGCCACCACCCAGCACGTCTACCGAAGTGAGAGCCTTCCTGGGGCTGGTAGGATACTACCGGTGATAGATCCAAGATTTTGCCAAGATTGCCGGTCCACTCCACGAACTGTTACAGGGACAGCCGGCAGAACGGCGGGGGAAACGGAGTACATCGGTGGCCAACCAATGGGGCCCGACTCGGGAACAGGCCTTCCAACAGTTAAAGGAGCGATTAACGACTGCGCCCATCTTGGCATTCGCCGACTATTCACAGCCGTTCCAACTCTACACTGATGCTAGCCTGCACGGTTTGGGAGCGGTGCTGTCACAGAAGAGAGATGGAGTGGAAAGGGTGATTGCGTACGGTAGCCGGAGTCTGAGGCCCGCCGAGCGGAACCCCCTGAATTACATTTCCTTTCGCCTTGAACTCCTAGCTGTAGTCTGGGCCGTTACGGAAAGATTTGCGGAGTACTTGACGGGAAGCCGGATAGAGATCTATACTGACAATAACCCGCTTGCTTATCTACACACCGCCAAACTGGGTGCATTAGAGCAGCGCTGGGTGGCACGCCTCGCCCGGTTCGATTATATAATTCGCTATAAGCCTGGGCGCAACAACGGCAATGCGGATGCCTTGTCCCGGAACCCGACAACGAACCCTGTCGGGGATCAGGATGAAGAAGTGGAAGAGGTGGAGATCCCGCCATTGCGGGTGGCAAGCAGGGTCACTTAACTGGAGGCCAGGAATGGAGGGCCCGAAGTGGGTGAACTGTACAGTCGTCTACAGTGTTAGGAGAAACAGAGGTCTGATAAGGACCTACAACATTTACATGGGTGGCTTCTGGCCAGACGGCGGCCGACAGGGTCCGAACGTGCTCAGCTGACACGAAGGGGATGCCAAATTGCAAGACAACAGGAGCGGCTGCTCCTTCGAGGTGGAGTCATTTACCGCCGGCTCTGGATGGCGAAAGAGCAACAAGTCGTGTGGCAATTGGTGTTGCCGATCAAAGAAGTAGAGTCAGTCTGCCGGACCCTACATGAGGTCGGAGGACACTTCTGCGCTGTAAAAATGGAGGCCCTGGTCCGAGGTTATTTCTACAGACCACAACTGAGTGAGACGGTGGAGCGGATATGCCGGACATGCGCCAACTGTGCTATCCACAAAGGACCAGTGCAGACTACCGTGCCGCAGGCCATACACACGAACCCTTTGAACTGTTAACAATGGATTTAACAATGGATTTCCTTACCGTCCATGAAGTGACCTCCGGACACAAATACGCATTGGTGTGTGTAGATCATTTCTCCAAATATGCGATCGTCATCCCCACCAGGGACCAGACAGCACCCACCACAGCCAAACTAATATGGACTCACGTTATACGGCCCTATGGGTGTCCACAGAGACTGTTAACTGACCAGGGTCCAAACTTCGAATCACAGCTGATTCAAGAGCTGTGTGTGCTACACGGCATACGGAAGTCACGAACGACGCCTATCACCCTCAGGGCAACGGGGCGTGTGAACGCTTTAACCGGACTCTGTTGGGGATGCTGAGAACTTTGGGCGACGATCACCAAGAGCGGTGGCCTAATTATGTGGAGGACGTAGTATGGGCATATAATAATACCGTACACAGTACTACTGGATACACTCCTTATCAGCTCATGTTTGGCCGAATGGGACGCTTACCAATAGCCTTACTCATGGAGCAACCTGAAGAAAATAGTGTGCGAACCCCGTCTCAGTGGATAGTGGAGCACCAGCACAGGATACAGCGAGCTCGAGATCGAGTACAAGCAGCAAGGAGACATGAACAACCTTCGATAACGGCCGGACCCAGCCGGCCCATAGAACCATTCCACCCTGGGGACAGGGTATTGGTCCGCAACAAACAAGCGCAACGAGCCAGTAAGTTGGAACCACGTTGGGAGCG
Organism: Rhinoderma darwinii; assembly: GCF_050947455.1. Classification (NCBI taxonomy): domain Eukaryota; kingdom Metazoa; phylum Chordata; class Amphibia; order Anura; family Rhinodermatidae; genus Rhinoderma; species Rhinoderma darwinii. The sequence goes on along the minus strand of NC_134689.1, from coordinate 181,459,340 downwards.
AGTGCCCTATGTCGCTATCCGAAGAGCGAGTCCACAACTCTCAGTGTACGAAGTACAGCGAGAAGACGGAAACGGCAGGGTACGGAAACTACACCGAAACTTGCTGAGACCCTGTTCGTTTCCAGCTGAGCAGATGAGGGAACTGACACCGGCTACGGCACCTGACACAACCCCCGCTGAACCTAGTGGCGAATGGTGGGTAGTGGTCCCGGTCGCAGATGTCCCATCCTCACCAACAGTTGAAGGGGACCAAGAAGAAGGCACGGTACGTTACCCCCGTCGGGAGAACAGAGGGACCTTACCGTCCCGTTACAGGGATTTTGACTGTAGTGCTGGGGACTGCAGTATTTCCTCAAGGGAGATTTGTAATGGGGGTACCAGCCTCCTGCACCCTCATGACATGATAGGGGTCGCAGCCCCCACGCCTCCCGCGGAAGTTATAAAGGTTTCGGTCCCCACCATCTCCACGAGCCTTAGGTGTCCATTTGTGCTCTCAGCCCCTTCTGGGCCTCGTGTATTCCCCCGTTTGTGTGACGTCAGGCCGCTTGCAGCAAAGGTTAGACATATGTCTTAGAAACAATGTGTAGAAACCGTAAAGTTAACAATGACCACTGGGGGGCAGTGGAACACAGCAGGAGTGAGAAAATAGACAGGCCATTAGGACAGAGAAAAAGGAGGAACCAAAGAACGGACGGAGAGAGAGGGAAGGGGAAATTGGCGGACCCCACGAAGAGGAAGGAGAGGGGAGGGGACTTAGAGAGAGAGAAGATGCAGAGCTGAGTGGGGACAAGAAAGTGACCAGGCTGCCACCATTTGTAGGAGAAGGATCCTTGGCTAAACGTTCCTGGAGGAGGACTAGCTGGACATTCACTACAACTCAGCGGTGTCAGGAGACACAAGGGAAAATACGTCATCTGCATCAACAGAGGAGCAGAAAGCAGAGGTAAGGGTGGTATGCCGCGTGGTAGTGAGTAGCTCTCGCTCTGACCCGCGCAGGCGCACGCGGTAATATATCCGCCGGACTCACGCCGTAGCCAAAGGGCGAGGGGCATAGCCTCCACCTTTGGGGATTCCGCAGTGTGAGTGGTAGCACCACAGTGATCCTCGGAGACGGCCCATTTCCTTCTTGAGACCCGCCGGGCCGGGTCAGTGAGCGCCAGCCGCAGCCACCCAAGAGCGGGTAGGACTCCCACGAGGGCGAGTGCCTCAGCTACTGAGAGACTTGATTTGAATACTGTATTGTAGTTATTTGGCCTGTTTGAAATTGTGATTTTCAGTAAACCGTTGATTTGAAAAGAACTGAGTAGTGTTGTGGTGTCCACGTTTAGTCTTACCTAACACATGTCTAAAGCTTTTACGATGAAGCAGAGGGGTAAAAACTTGATACCATCAGCACGATTGGCGCTATTACCATGCATCGGAGCGTTTATATAATTATCTGCGTCTCCTGTGCATTGTAATAGCACTGATTGTGCTGCATTTACAGTGAAAAAAAGGGATAAAAGCTTTTTACCAGCAGCCTTATTATTGCGGTTATAATGCATAGGTGCACATATGGTAATTACCTGTGTTGCTATGTATTGTGATAGCACTACATTTATAGTAAGGGCACATTCACACGTGGCGGAATTGCTGTGGAATTCCGCTGCTGACAGTCCGCACTGGAAATCCGCAGCAGACAGTCTGTCCATTGGTTTCCACACCTTTTTAGTTATCTTTGTGCAGACATTGCGGAAAACTCTGCTGCGGACCATAGGTGCGGAATTTGGTGTCCACAGCATACACTGGCTGTTGCGGACTTGATGCGTATTTGTGGTGGAATTTCTCCATTGACTTCAATAGAGTTGCAAAATTACTCATTGAAATCTGCAGATGTTATGTGTGTTGCATTGCGGATTACTTTCACGAACAGGATATTTCATCCTTCTGGCTGGACCTATGTGTTTCGAGGTCTATAGCCAGACAGAGATGGAATGTTTTAAAAGAGAGCAGATTGTACTGCAACGACTCCGCAACGAATCTGCAACGACTAATCCGCAGCATTTTACTTCACATTTTAGGCGCAACGGAATCTGCAACACAGATTATGTGCGGCATTGATGCGGACAGTGTCTGCAGAATTCCGCCACGTCTGAACATGCCCTAAATCAGAGGGGTGAAGACCATACCAAGCCGCAGCTAGTGTTGAGGGGAGTGGGGAAAGGAGGTAAATGGGTCCCCAGAGGTGCACTGTGTAATACTGAACAGACGCCAGCTCCCTGCTTCTTCTTCCGGCCATAATACTCTCCAGCAGCCATGCTGCTGGGAGGGCATATGTGGCCAGTATACAAGGGGAGGTGCAGTGCTCTAAATAGAGTCACCACCCCTCACTTCTCATGGTCAAACTAATAGTCAGCCAGGGAGTGTTAAGTGATCCTTTCTGTCGTGCTATCAGTACGCAATGAGAGGAATTGAAAGGTACAGGACATGATGTAGAATACTTGATCTAAAAATAACAAGCCACCATTTATTATTATTTTTTTTATAATAGTGTCCCTTTAATAAATATGGAGCACGGCATGTACTCCATAATTCTTTCTCAATTTGAATAGTAAATCTGCCCCAAAATGTGTGACCACTGACACTACGCTCGCATGTAGCTATGAGATAAGAACAGCAGTGGGGGAATGTGGATAAGAAGTCTTATTATATCTGGAACTACTGGTTTTCCTGGTCACTGTGGTTGACACTGCATAGAGGCACCTTTTGGCAGTGATGATCAACACTGTTGTTGGGGCATGCCACTGTTAGGGGCTGACACTCTTTGGAGGTACTGACTAACACTTTTTGGGTTGTATTGTGGCTCTCTCTGAGAGCATTTTTTGTGCATCTGTGTGCGGTGTGTGGTTTTCGCGCACCCATTGATTTTAATGGGCAAGTAGGTGCGTGAAACCGCACCAATATAGGACATGCAGTGAGTTTCACGCAGCGGACTCTCGCTGAGTGAAAACTCACGCATGTGTGAAGGGCCCCATTGAAATCAATGGGTCCATGTGCTGTGCGTGATTTCCATGCGCAGTACACGGACGTTATTCACATTTGTGTGAATGGGCCCTAAGTGTCATGGTCTAGTTCATTTCTAAATATGCAAATAGGCAACCTTTGGTTTCCATTTGTGTCAGTCAGGGTCCCGTTCCGACGGAAAGCTCAGATGGAACGGGACCCTGGCACAGATGTGAATGAAGCCTAAGCCTACTATTATATTATGAAAGCCTCATGAAACAAACAAAAAAAAAAACAGAAAACAGCACTGCCATAAATTGATACATGCAAATTTGAACTTGTCATTTGTCACATCTCATATTGATATCATGATGTCTTATCTGTTGTTCTACAATGGAGAAAAAAAACCTACTGAGTTCTTGTAATGTATATAGTTATTAAGATATACTAACAAATTAGATGAATGAGAAATCCAGCACTGCTAAATGTGTGTAGAAGTTATCATTTCGTTTTGTGGACAAACATGACTTTATATTTGTTTACTGCATATGCATCAGATTGTAATACCCTTTAACAATTTAGTATTAAAGAATCTTCTTACCTGTATTATTTATTTATTTATTTTAAATTACACCTAAAAGCTTTTTTTTCCTGCTAACTAGAAAAAAAAAAATCAAAATCAGCTTTAAATAATTTTCTAGTTAGGACACTGTGTTAACTACTGATCTACCTAGTAGATAAAAGACATTCTTTCAGATGCTAGTGACAAGGATTTAGCCTAATTTAAAATGTAAATGGTATGACTTGACCGAGCAGCCTAAGACAATTAATTTGCGGCCCAAATTGAAACATAAGAATGCCAAGAATGTAAATTCCAACACACTGTATTTTCACATTTTAAGAAGACAATCCCTGCAGTCCTACTTCTCTCACTACAAATTTACCATACACATTAGCATCTCCTCCATTGTACTGTTTTTGAGTATACTATGTTGACAACTACTACTGTTGGTTAATTTATATCAGCAATTCAATTTAAAAAGTGAAACATATATTATATAGATTCATTATACACAGAGTGATCTATTTCCAGCATTTTTTTCTTTTAATAATGATGATCACAGCTAACAGTTAATGAAAATTTTAATATTGGGTAAAAGTTGAAGATTGTAGACTCATGGTGTCACACTCTAATCAGCTAATCAGCTAATCAACACAAAACACCTGCAAAGGTTTCCTAAGCCTTTAAATGGTCCAACAGTCTGGTTCAGTAGGCTACACAATCATGGGGAAGACTGCTGACTTGACAGTTGTCCAGAAGACAGTCATTGACACCCTCCACAAGGAGGGTAAGCCACAAAAGGACATTGCTAAAGAAGCTGGCTGTTCACAGAGTGCTGCATCCAAGCAAATTAATGGAACATCGAGAAGAAGGAAAAAGTGTGGTAGAAAAATGTGCACAAGCAACAGGGATAACAGCAGCTTTGAAAGGATTTTTTAGAAAAGGCCATTCCAGAATCTGGGGGAAATTCACAAGGCGTAGACTGCGGCTGGTGTCAGTGCTCCAAGAGCCACCACACACACAGACATATCCAGGACATGGGCTACAACTGTCACATTCCTTGATACAACGTCAGAAGCGTCTTACCTTGGCTAAGGAGAAAAAGGACTGGTCTGTTGCTCAGTGGTCCAAAGTTCTGTTTTCAGATGAAAGGCAACTTTGCATTCCATTTGGAAATCAAGTTCCCAGAGTCTGGAGGAAGAGTGGAGAGACACTCAATCAAAGTTGCTTGCGGTCCAGTGTGAAGTTTCCACTGTCAGTGATGGTTTGGGGAGCCATGTCATCTTCTGGTGTTGGTCAGGGCCGGCATTAGGGATGTGCGACCTGTGCAAGTGCACAGGGCACTGCAGCCGCCCAGAATGTATGGGGCGCCACTGTGCAGGCTGTTCGAACTCTGTATTCTCTGCTCTTCGTTAGACACACACGGAGGAAGCAGTGGGGGAAGCTCCGCCCCAGCCTGGGCAGCAAAGAGAGATGGTAATTTCCTTTATGTGTACATATGTCTCTGTGTGTCTATTGTGTCTATATATGTCTGTGTATGTGTATATTTTTCTGTGTGACTGTTTGTATATATATATATATATATATATATATATATATATATATATATATATATATATAAAAGCAAAGCAAAAGCAGCACCGTTCTTCCAGTGTCCCAAATCCACAGCAAAATCCAATATACAGGTCAGCACTCCAGGTTAAGTGAAAAGAGGATCTTTTTAATTACCACATGCAACGTTTCAGCCCTGCTCAATGGGGCCTTTCTCAAGCAATACATTTCAGTGTGAGGTGCACATATAAATACATAGTTTGCAACATCATTGTAATAAAGCAATAAAATTTCAATCATGCTTAAAATCTTAATTGTAGTGTAAAAACAGTGTAATCAAAAAATCACCATGTGGTGTTTTCATTTTTTCAATGGAATGCGTGCAATTAATAATAAGGGCAAATCACCCTGATTGTAAGAAACTTTAAAATACAGTCTAATTGGCTAAGTGCCAATAGAGCCAGTGCAGGTGTAAAATATCAAAATATAATAAACAAAATTAGTTCAATTGTATTGAATCCGGCTCACCATTCTGTGAATCCCCTTTCCTCCACCATGCTGGTTAATTCCGCCGGTATTTCCGGATATCAGTGCGCATGCGCCGAGTCACATGTCGCACATAGAGATAATCCTACATAAGAATGGTGAGCCGGATTCAATACAATTGAACTCATTTTGTTTATTATATTTTGATATTTTACACCTGCACTGGCTCTATTGGCACTTAGCCAATTAGACTGAATTTTAAAGTTTCTTACAATCAGGTTGATTTGCCCTTATTATTAATTGCACGCATTCCATTGAAAAAATGAAAACACCACATGGTGATTTTTTGATTACACTGTTTTTACACTACAATTAAGATTTTAAGCATGATTGAAATTGTATTGCATTATTACAATGATATTGCAAACTATGTATTTATATGTGCACCTAACACTGAAATGTATTGCTTGAGAAGGGCCCCATTGAGCAGGGCTGAAACGTTGCATGTGGTGATTAAAAAGATCCTTTTTTCACTTAACCTGGAGTGCTGACCTGTGTATTGGATTTTGCTATATATATATATATATATATATATATATATATATACAACGTGTGTGTGTTGTTATCAGAGTGTGATATCTGTGGTGTTACATAGGACTGCAGGTCACATCTATTACATTATCTGTCATTAGAGAATTATCACTGTTATCTGCGGTGTTACATAGGACTTCAGATGACATCTACTACATTATCTGTACTGTGTTTAAATGTGCATGTGTGTGTGTGTGTGTGTGTGTGTGTGTGTGTGTATATATATATATATGTGTGTGTGTGTGTGTGTGTGTGTGTGTGTGTGTGTGTGTGTGTGTATATATATATATTTGCCTGTATGTCTGAATATGTCTTTATGTACAGTATATATGTGGTTAATTTTTGGTTTGTGGGGGACAGCAATAGTGAATCCCGCACGGGGCACCATCCAACCTAAGGCCGGCTCTGGTGTTGGTCCACTGTGTTATATCAAGTCCAGAGTCAACGCAGCCTTCTCCCAGGACGTTTTAGAGCACTTCATGCTTCCTCTGCTGACAAGCTTTATGGAGAAGCTGATTTCATTTTCCAGCAGGACTTGGCACATGCCCACACTGCCAAAAGTACCAATACCTGGTTTAATAACCACAGTATCACTGTGCTTGATTGGCCAGCAAACTCGCCTGACCTAAACCCCATAGAGAATCTATGGGGTATTGTCAAGAGGACGATGAGACACCAGACCCAACAATGCAGACGAGCTGAAGGCCGATATCAAAGCAACCTGGGATACCATAACACTTCAGCAGTGCCACAGACTGATAACCTCCATGCCACGCTGCATTGATGCAGTAATTCATGCAAAAGGAGCCCCGACCAAGTATTGAGTGCATATACTGTACATACTTTTCAGTAGGCCTACATTTCAGTATTAAAAATCATTGAAATTGATCTTATTTAATGTTCTAATTTTCTGAGACACTAAATTTTGTGTTTTGATTAACTTTAAAAGAAAAAATGCTAGCAATATAGATCACTGTGTAATTCATCTAAAGAATATATGAGTTTCCCTTTTTTAATTGAATTACTGAAATAAATTAACTTTTTGCTGATATTCTAATTCATTGAGAAGGACTCGTGTGTGTGTGTGTGTGTATATATATATATATATATATATATATATATATATAAGTCAAAAAATGAGCAGCAACTCCAATGGTAAGGGTGAAAAAAGTGGGTACTTTTATTGCCCGTCCAAAAAAAGTACCCACTTTTTCACCCTTACCATTGGAGTTGCTGCTCATTTTTTGACTTCTGTGTATCTGGGACTCGGTCTGTCCCTCAAAGCCTGCACCCACACGCTGCCGGTGCTGCTGGACTTGGTATATTTATATATATATATATATATATATATATATATATATATATATATATATATATATATATACACCGTGTTCCAAATTATTATGCACATTGGATTTAAGTGTCATAAACATTTAATTATTAGTTTTTCTATTAAACTCATGGATGGTATTTTATTTTAGGGCTCTTTGGATCATTGTAATCAATCTCAGATACCTGTGATAATTAGTTTTAGAGGAGTGCCCAATCAAAGCAAAACTACTTAAGAAGGACGTTCCACATTATTAAGCAGGCCACAGGTTTCAAGCAATAAGGGAAAGAAAAAGGATCTCTCTGCTGCCGAAAAGTGTGAAATAGCACAAAACCTTGGACAAGGTATGAAAACATTGGATATTTCAAGAAAACTTAGGCGTGATCATCGTACTGTGAAAAGATTTGTGGCTGATTCAGAGCACAGACGGGTTAGTTCAGATAAAGGCATAATGAGGAAGGTTTCTGCCAGACAAATTAACAGGATTAGGAGAGCAGCTGCTAAAATGCCATTGCAAAGCAGCAAACAGGTATTTGAAGCCGCTGGTGCCTCTGGACTCCCGAGAACCTCAAAGTGAAGGATCCTCCAGAGGTTTGCAAGTGTGCATAAAGCTATTATTCGGCCACCCCTAAACAATGCTCACAAGCAGAAATAGTCGCAGTGGGCTCAGAAATACATGAAGACTAATTTTCAAACCGTGTTGTTTACTGATGAGTGCCGTGCAACCCTGGATCGTCCATATGGATGGAGTAGTGTATGGTTGGTGAATGGCCACCATGTCCCAACAAGACTGCGACGTCAGCAAGGAGGTGGTGGTGTAATGTTTTGGACTGGAATCATGGGGAGAGAGCTGGTAGGCCCCTTTAGGGTCCCTGACAGTGTGAAAATGACCTCTGCAAAGTACGAAGAGTTTATGACTGACCACTTTCTTCCGTGATACAAAAAAAAGAACCGTGCCTTCCGTAGCAAAATTATCTTCATGCATGACAATGCACCATCTGATGCTGCAAAGAATACCTCTGTGTCATTGGCTGCTATGGGCATAAAAGGAGAGAAACTCATGGTGTGGCCCCCATGTTCCTCTGACCTCAACCCTATTGAGAACCTTTGGAGCATCCTCAAGCAAAATATCTATGAGGGTGGGAGGCAGTTCACATCAAAATAGAAGCTCTGGGAGGTTATTCTGACATCCTGCAAAGATATTCAAGCAGAAACTGTCCAAATACTCACAAATTCAATGGATGCAAGAATTGTGAAGGGGATATCAAAGAAGGGGTCCTATGTTAACATGTAACTTGGCCTGTTAAGTTTTTTTTATTTTAAAGAGCTTTTGATTTCTGTAAATATGACCTCCTGATGCTGCAAATTCAACAAATGACCATTTTAGTTCTCTTTACAACCTTTAAAATGTTTTGATCTCTGTTGTGCATAATAATTTGAAACAGTGCATTTTGAGTTTTTTACGTATAAAAAAAAATCTGTTATCATTAGGAGATTTATTCAATAAAATTCGCATTATACTCCAACGGTTGATGGCTTGAAGATTATACTGACTGTCATTTGCATCGACTATTTAGGAAAATCAGCGGAAAATAACATTTGCATAATAATTTGGAACGCGGTGTATATATATATATATATATATATATATATATATATATATATATATATATATATATATATAATATTTATACCATTCTTTGTATTATGGCATTAAGCCCATGACCAAGACCAAGACGTGCACTTCTACCCTTATAAATTTCTTTAAGGCACTGGGTCTTTTGGAGAATATACTGAAGGTTCCAAATCACATGAGAACTTAGGCCAATGTTACTATCACTTAACTTTGAACACGTTAACGATATCTGTTTTTACGTCGGTCGTTAAAAGCTATGTAAATCTTTGAGTTTTTTTAATAAATAGATCAGTGTGATTAGTGTAACTTTGTAAATAGTTTTTATTAAATATTCCTTTTACTATTGGAAATACTGCTGTTCTGTATTCTCTAGTTTCTGCCTTCTTGATCTCTGTATACACAGTGCTGAATGAGCGCTGTGTATACAATAGCAGGAACGCAACTGCCTCTATTTTTCCATTTTTCCCAGCAAGCACGTGATCACCAGGAGATCTGTTCAGCAACGGAGCTACTAGGTCTAACTAGACCTAGCACAGCCCTGATTATAACTGTCACATTATCATGACTGTTTTCCCCTGTAACTTGAATGGATGAATGAAGAAGTAGGATCTGTGATGGCGCTGCTGCGTGGTAGGGATGAGGAGAATATACGAGGAATCGGTTCTATGTCAAAGAATTTTATTTGTACAAGGTGGCAACGCGTTTCAACGCCGAACTGGCGTCTTCATCAGGCATAATAACCAAAAAAGGAGAGCATGTATATATACACAACTAGACAGGTCTTAATTGGGCCAATTCAGACGGGGAAATTGGCCAAAAAACCGCCAAAACCAGGCGGGTCAGAGTTCATGACGTACATATACATGATAACAGCATAATACGAGTTTTAGTACAATTGTAAGGTAACAAGAAAATCACAGGGTGAATTGTCACGTTAAAATTTTAGAAGGAAAGAAGAAGTTGCGTATTAAGCACAAGAAATAAAAATTAAAAACGGCAAGAATTTACTGAACCATTCGTTATCACTAACACTATCAAGAAGGTGTTAGACAGACACTACATCTGTCTAAGATACGAGTGATTAATTAGCATAGTTGGATAAAACAGATCTCTGTGTTGTAAACAACGGTCGTAGTCAAGGGGATTGTCTGAACTACGGTGGCCGAAGAAGTCCAAAAATGACGGTGGAACGCATGGTGACACGCAAACCACGAGAAGTCTAACACCTTCTTGATAGTGTTAGTGATAACGAATGGTTCAGTAAATTCTTGCCGTTTTTATTTTTTATTTCTTGTGCTTAATACGCAACTTCTTCTTTCCTTCTAAAATTTTAACGTGACAATTCACCCTATGATTTTCTTGTTACCTTACAATTGTACTAAAACTCGTATTATGCTGTTATCATGTATATGTATGTCATGAACTCTGACCCGCCTGGTTTTGGCGGTTTTTTGGCCAATTGCCCCGTCTGAATTGGCCCAATTAAGACCTGTCTAGTTGTGTATATATACATGCTCTCTTTTTTTGCTTATTATGCATGATGAAGACGCCAGTTCGGCGTTGAAACGCGTTGCCACCTTGTACAAATAAAATTCTTTGACATAGAACCGATTCCTCGTATATTCTCCTCATCCCTACCACGCAGCAGTGCCATCACAGATCCTACTTATTCATTCATCCATTCATCTTACCAAGCGGTTACCTTTGGAAACCGGCCCGGATCTGGCAGCAGCACTTGTGGACCTATTGCGTATCGTCTATGGCTAAATGGTGAGCATGGTTTTTTCATTCCTTCACCCGCCTATCTTATTGACCTGCACTATGTGGCGCCGTGGTTTTTGCTCTCTCTCCTTCCCCTGTAACTATATCTGCTATGACTGCCCCAGTTACAGGGTAAATGCAGTATGTACTGTAAATATTATTAAATAAATCATTTCCCGCCAAGAGCTTTTTTGGCCTTTTTAGGGCACACAAAAAAAAAAGTAAAAATAAAACGAAAAAAATGTAAAGAATTATATAAAAAATTAAATAAATAATAATACTATTAATAATAATAAATCTAAAAAACAAACAAACCTAAGTACACCCCCTCGACGTGTCCGAAGCCCTGGCTCAGATGTAATCTCACTAACTGGGTCATGTTATATATCATGATAAACGTTAGACTCCATCAGTTGAGCTGAACTGACGGCTCGGCTTAGAGCGGGGTCCTGCGCGTCTCTGACACAAAAGATCCCCCTAATATCGATCACATCTAAGATGATCAACTTAGATGTGATCGATACTAGGTGGATCCTGTAAAAATGGACCAGAATAAGACATGCTGTGAGTTTCACGCAAAGGACACCCTCTCCGCGAAAAAAAGGGGTGTGTAAATAGCCCCATTGATGTACATGGGTCAGTGTGCTGTCCGTTGTTAAAACAGACGTCACACTGATGGAAAAACACGTTCGTGTTAATAAGGCATTATTCTCTTCAATAGGAATTTTAAATCAGTTTCTAGAAGTAATATTATCTAAGTTAAACTACACCTTTATATGTTCTAGTCTAAAGTTTAACCCTACTTATAACCATTCACACCAGGTTTTGCCTCCCAGGACAGTAGGGCCTAGTATTTGTATTCCTTTATATGACCTTTCCAAGATTCTTGAGCCAATTCCCAAAATATTTGCTTTCTTGAAATGCAATGATCAGAAGGTTTGTTCTTTTATTTTAAAGACTTAGAAATATAAAACAAGTTCTTAATATCTTGAACCTATACAACAGATTAAAAAAAAGTTTATCTTAGTTCCGTTTCATATAGAATTCTCTGACACTCTCAGAGAAGAAGCCCACACACTGACAACCGAATAAGATTATGTAGACATAATCTGAACTGTCAGCAGTCGGTATTTCAGAGTTCTAAAAACCTGACTAAGCAAGACAGGTCTCATTATATTTATCACACCATTGTCTTGCATAGTCAGCTTTCTCAGTACACCTATGTAGAAAACTAGTTGGTCTAAGTCTGTAAAAACACTTTCACTAGACATAACAGTGGAACTATCCATACAAACTAAAAATAATATAATATGATATAATGGAATATTGTAAAATGTAGTAATGTTATTGTCTTAAAAGAATTTGCAAGTAGAACATAATTGTATTTACATGTTTTCTATATAAATCAATGATGTAAATGAAGAGGCATTGACAATGTTTTGTAATATAATTCATGTATCTATGAACTTTAGTTATGACATTTTTATGTAATCTTATAAAATACAGTATAAATGTCATGAAGATCAGTGCTGGCCATGCTTAGGATATCCATGTATTGTTGAAAACTGCTTTGCTAATGCTCGGAAGTAATGAGTAATTATCTTGCACGATTCTTTATAAAACATAACTGTATGTTCCAATGTGACAAAAAATTAAATAAATAAATAAAGTCCATTTTTTTTAACCCCTAATACCGAAGGTATTTTAGACCTTAATAACTAAGCAATTTTTAAGTTTTTCTTTCGTCGCATTCAAAGAGCTATACATTTTTTATTTTCCGTCGACATAGCTGTATAAGAACTTGTTTTTTTGCGTAGCAAGTTATATTTTTTAATAGCACCATTTTGGGGTACATATAACTTATTGATTAACTTTTATAAACTTTTTTGATGGGGTAATATGAAATAAACCTGAAATTTTGCCACACTTTTTTTGTGTCTTAAATTAACGCTGATTACCAAGTGGTATAAATTAACATAATAATAATATTCATGGGGTTGTTACAATTGCGAAGATACCAAATTTATCTAGTTTTTTTTCATGTTTTACTACTTTTACATAGTAAAAACACTTTTTTTTCCCTAAATTATTTGTATTTGACTTGTTTTTATTGGTACCATTTTGGAATACATGCAACTTTTTGATCACGTTTTATCACATTTTTTTGAAGGCAGGATGAACAGAAAACAGCAATTCTGACATTGTTTTTTATTTTATTTTTTACAGAGTTCACTATGTGGGTTAAATAATGTAATCGTTTTATAGTTGGGGGTCGTTACGGACGCGGCGATACCAAACCTGCATAACTTTTAACTTTTTTTCATCATAAAGTATTTTGTAATGGGAAAAAGTGGGTTTTGATTTTATTTTTTTACTTGGGACTTTTATTCATTTATTACAAACTTTATTACAATTTTTTAAACTTTTTTTTAGTCTCACTAGGGGACTTTACTATATGATAATTTGATCGCTTTTATAATACACTGCAATACTTCTGTAATGCAGTGTATTACTGCCTGTCAGTATAAAACTGACAGGCAACTGTTAGGCCATGCCTCTGGTAAGGCCTAACAGGCAATCACTAAAGGCAGACCTGGGGGGCCTTTGTTAGGGCCCCGGCTGCCATTAAAACCATTGGCACCCCGCGATGGCATAGTGGATGTGCCGGTGGGGTGAGAGGGGGGGCACCCTCCCTCTAAAAACCACTCAGATGCGGCGGTTGCTATTGACTGCCGCATCTGAGGGGTTATATATGATCGGAGACCACTTCTAGTGGTCTCCGATTGATGCCCTGAAGCCCAAGTCTGTTAGCAACATTTCTTCTGAAGTGCCGCTGTGAAAAGGCGGTGCTTAAGAAGAACTACCCATGAACGGCCGCCGTAAAAACACTATACGGTGGTCATTAAGCAGTTAAAGTAATATCGGTGGGACAGGGGGTTTACTCTAAGTAGGGACGACAGAATAGAAAAATGCCTTCTTTCTCCTAGTTTAACTTATGATTTGCTGTTACTTAATAATAAACTGTATCCAGAAAATATATCAATAAGTAGGGACTGTATTAATAATAATAATAATAATAATAATAATAATAATAATAATAATAATAATAATAGTAATAATATTATTAACAACTTATATAGGGGTCTGGAAGGCCATTTGAAATTTTATGAGGTTTTTGCTAAGAGGGAATCAAAAACCAGGAACAGAAGAACGGCACTTTTGTAAAGCACTTACTCAGCCTTTCTACTTCAGTAGTAGAATGTGATTTTTAAAAATAATACTAATCCTTGGAGATACAAGGTGCTTTGAAGCATCAATCTGGTATACCAATTCAACAGTTGCTAGCATGTCAATAAAAATCGAGTACAGGATATGCCCACATTTTGTATTATTTCTGCAAACAGAAAAACAAACAGCAGGTTTCCAAACAGAATACGAAAATCCCTCAAAAAAAACTTTAGTCTACAAATTTCAAAAGGCCAAGATCAGAGCATGTAGGAAACTTCATGCAAAGCCAATCAGCTGCTTCTGAGGCTAGCAGGATACTGCTACTGTATAGGTATCTAAAGTACTGTTACTGCAGGCTGTGGCCTCACCAGGCAGGATAGGGTCGGGGGACCCTCTTTATGGAGATAGGTGATGTGGATATGCCATAAATGTCTAAGATGGGAAAACCCCCTTTAGACACTAGGGAATCAGAGACAGAGTAGGAAATATATAGAAATAAGGATGGAAAGACTGCAATGGCAAGCCACTGGTTGATATAATAGGTCTGCTTAAAGAGAGCTTGTTCTAGGGATCTTTGAAAGCTTTGTAAACTCAGAGATGGTATCATTGAGCTAAAGGGTAACTAAGCCTTTAAAAACGTTTGACATGTCATAATGACATGTCAGAAGTTTTGATCAGTGCGGGTCCAAGCACTGAGACCCTCATCGATTGCTAAACGAAGCTGCAGAACCGCTCATCGATTGGTAAAACGAAGCTGCAGAAGCGCTTTGGTGAGAGCTGTGCCGCTTTGTTATGGATTGGCTTTCCTCAGAAAGCCGAACAAGTGATGTACAGGCTCAATAGGAAGTCTATGAGTCCTTACACCGCTCCGAGGAAAGGCAGTCAGAAACGAAGCGGCACAGTGCTCACACGAGCAATTCTGTCACTTCCTTTTAGCGATTGGTGAGGGTCTCAGTGCTCGGACCCCCCCACCGATCAAAACTTCTGACATGTCACTATGACACGTCAAAAGTTTTTAAAACGTTTAGTTACGCTTTAACTTTCTATAGATTCTACAGAGAACTAAAAGAGACTTGGAGCATCCTGGGGGGGGGGGGGTCATTCTCTGAGTATGCAGATGACCCTTGAGCATACCACAGCTGTCATAAGGATATTGTAGACAACAGATACAATTTATAAAGTATTAGAGTACATTTCTTGTAGAATAAATCGGGCCTATAATTGAAATTTTCACGTTTACGTCAAGAGTAGATGCTGATCCGATTTGATCAATCAATCAATCAATCAATCAATCAATCAATCAATCAATCCAGTAGTTGCTGAGGTATCAAAGAGACCTATGCCATACTTTACTTTTTCAGCTCTGGCATCCACTGAATTATGGGCTATAAAGCAACAACAGTTATGGGCAAAGATTTGTGGCACACATATGGATTGTTGCTCTCTTCTCCCATATGGGAGTAAATGTGAAACAGATATCTTAATGACAGCAGAGAAAAAAAAGTCAAGGAAGACCCCAGTTGTTACATTGGTAATGCATTGAAAATTATTTAGTCACACATACATGGACATAACAGTTTTTTCTAGTTGCATCATCAGCAATTCCCTTTCCTGTCAGAGGATATGCCTATACATCCTACTATGAGAAAATCTCCTTATATCATGGTTTACATAACTAAGGTCAACTAAGGAATTTATTTTTACTTTTCTTATTTTACAAAATATGTATTTAATGTTCTTCAACACTAGACTATACACTGTTGATCTCTAGTTACATTTACATAAATTATTAACCTTTTATACGTTATCTAACAATAAAATAGGATAGGAAAAAGCCAACCTGTCCAATCCATGTTTTCTATGACTGCATACTTTGGGGAATCTCCAACATTACTCATAGATATCAACGTGTCAGCAGATCATTGTGAAATTTGTCAGGTGACATCTACTAGTATATAATGTCTAAAGCATCTCGTGTTTTAATCAAATTATTCTGGATGTGACTTTGTCACCTAATTAGTCACAACTTGTTAGACTCTGAAAGAAAAAAGTTACAATGAATTTGGAATTTTTGTATAAAAATACAAGAAAGCAAAATAAGACCAGGAAACAGAGTGCACTGTTTATATACTTTCTTGTATTAATGAGGATATTTTTATGTGCAACTGAAGAATCTTGCGAAGTGATTCAATTATAAATTTAATGATTGAGTTTGGAATACTGGAGATATGAAGGTCCCCCATTCTAAATTGAATATTAAAGTTATGTTTTCACAAAAAGGATAAAGGGATATTAAATATAAAATATGTAAAGTATATAAAACATAGAAAATTAAAAACAAACAAAAGACAAGAACTTACATATTTAATAGAGAAGTATTATAGCACTGAAGAAAAATTATATTTTTTTAAACTATTCAAAAAGCTTGATTTATTAGGAACATATATATATATATATATATATATATATATTTACAAAAGTCCAGCAGCACGGGCAGTATGTGGGTGCAAGCCCTAGGGTACCGACTAATATCCCAAGTATTCTTCTTCTTCTTTTGGATTGATAAAATATAAAAAAAACAAGAGCACTCGAAGCAAGCTGAATATCAGGCCATGCACACGTTACCAGTGAAAGGATGAATCAACTCCTTGGTATAGAACAGACGGCAAAAACAGAGAAGAAGTAACAGCACCAGGACTTCAAAGATTGAGAGATGTTGGTTTATTCACCACAAAGTGAACAGAATAAGCAACATTTCGGTTCACATCCAAGCCTTTCTCAAACTAATTCAAAAGTAACCCTAAACCCTAAACCCACATGGCTAACATATAAAGGATTCTACAAGTGTGGGATTAATCCCTGCAAAGTTTGCACTTTTGCCAAAATTAATAAACAATACTCTAACTCTTCAGAAACCACTACCTTTGCTATTAATACATACATGAACTGCAACAGTGACCATGTAGTGTATATTATTGAATGCACAACATGCAATCTCAAATATGTCGGCTGCACTACCAGGAAATTTAAAATTCGCATATTGGAACACCTTAGTTATATACGTAATGCATCTATTGTCAACATTTCCAATGCAGCCAGGCATTTTGTGACTTGCCACAATAGAAATGTTAGCTCTTTTTCCACATATGCCATTGAAAAAGTGAGGGGTACAAAAAGAGGGGGTGATTTAAAACAGCGTTTACTCACCAGGGAGGCCTTTTGGATTTATAGCTTGGAGACTCGCTTCCCCAAAGGACTCAACCTCAGGAAGGATCTCATGTTTCATTATTGAAATATTGAAATTCATATGAATCAGATTATAGAATCCACTACTGATTGCTTATGTCAACAAGTACACACACCTTGTAAAAATCTGTCTCGAATGGCATTTACTTTGGTCCTGTTTCTATTGTGCCATTTTTTCATCGAGTTCCCATATATAAGGTTAATATATACTCACAATCTGTCATATGTACCAAGGTTAATCCAATTAGCCATATATTAACTGGCCATATCAGGTCATCATCATTATGTACTCATGCCACTGTATTGATTGTATGTTTTTCCATGTGGATCAAGATCATATAGATTTTCTTTACTGTTATTTTTGACATCTTGTCAATTTTTTTTCATATATTCATATTATTATCCATTAACCATTGGCCTTATTTGCTTTTTCATTAGAAAACTCACCTTACTTATACGTATTACTATTGAACCATTATCATACTTACTATGACAATTCTAAGCTTAAATAATTTTTGGATTAATATCAAAAATCATCAATTAAATTAGAACCATATCAATATGCATTCAATGGCATTATAAGATCGCACATTATATTTTGCAAATGAATTTCTAGCTTATTTTTCGTTATCTCAGACTTATAGTCTAAGACATTAGCTTACGTTTTCTTATGATAACCAGCCATTAGTCGGTTTTACTATATTTGTATTAATTTTTTAACCTCGGTTTACGCATAAAAATACCATCTACATATGAATTTTTCTTATGGTTATATATACAATTATTGTTTATTCACTTGTTTGGTTTTCTAGGTATGCAACTAGCTATTTTTCATCATTACATTGTCTCATGACAATGTTACTTGCATTGATTAGCTATAAAACGCAACTAAGTTATATTATCGTAATTCATTGAATGTCCCCTTATGAATACCCATATACTTTTTCATTTTCCGACTTTGCTGTTCTGTCTATTATCATTATTAACTATCAGCGGGCTTCAATGAATTCTATTTAATGCTCTTTCTACCAGCTTACATAGCTTGTTTTGCATACTATATTAGACCATATTCACACTCACCGAGTTGTGTTAATGCTTCTTTTTTTTTCATCAACTATTTATCCGTTGCGGTTCGCTTGGCCATAGAGATGTTTCTTTATAATACCGACAGGTTATCCGATGCATTTTTGGGCTTATATTTGAACTACTTGTTTCCATTTATACTAATTAATTTACCTAATACTATGTGCATTTGTTGTATTTCGATAGTTTTCTTGAACAACTATTATTACAAGTGTTTTGAAGTATCACAGACCATGAATATTCTATTATAATACAGCGTCTTTGATCTTTCTTCATTTCTTTTTTAATCTTTCCATATCTTTTCACACTTTTTAATGTTTCGATTTGTCAACATGTCATGTTTGCTTTTCATGTATGTATAAGTACTGACAAGGCCGTGTGTCTCAGTCTCTTTTGTATGCACTCATTTATGATATACGGGCTTACCATCTTTTATTACCAACATTTTTGTTACATTCATATTGGGTATCTATCTTATAATATTTATTATACTACATCAATATTGTATTCCCAATATACATATGTTGGTTGGGTTTTTGAATTAGTTTTGTTTCGTATCCATTCATACCATTTAGCCACTCCTTAATTCTTGGTATCTACCAATCACCAGCATTTGCATATTGGCCTCTCCAGCTGATTGATCGACATATAAGGATACCTCAGACACACGGTCTTTAACTCATTTGCCATGACTAAGAACGCAGACTGCGTTCGAAACGCGTAGGCTCAGGTTCAAGTCCTGACTACTCACACCTTGGGACTGCGTCTCCCTTCTATTTTATTCTTTCTTCAATAAACTTGGGACTTCGGTTTCCCTTTTAACTTACCATCAGCGCTGGATCAATTCTTCTCTACAATTGCTGTCTCACACCGCGGGCCGTCGTGGGGATCCGATTGACGCTGTCAGGAGACGCACACCGGTGAGCTGGAGGTTCTCTCCCTTTTCTATATGTTACATTACGGCTCAGCCTCCGTGCACACTGGCCGATAGTTTGCACAGCCATCATTTCAACGTTTTTTTTCACTGGGAGCCATATCCTATTTGCGATATATGCTAAATACTTACTCTATGCATAATATCTGGCATCCCTTAATACTGACTTCAGTGTTTATTACGTTATTCTGATCTGGCACTCAGAATTGTTTTGAGGATCACAAATTCTTTTTCCTGCCTCAGGAAGCCATTTCAGTCTGTGCAACGGTTTACACTCCCAAGGCATACATATTTTGCAATTCACGATTGTGTTGCTCTTGTCATGTTTTCTATGTGATTTTGTTTTTAAACAAGTTTTGAAGAATAATTTCATATCCACTCTGTATCTATTATATCAAGAATCTATCCTACAATTCATTGGTATCTGTTACCATCACATTACGATACCAGCAATACCACCATGTCGTTTTCCCAAACACCTCAACGGTCAAGAGCCGAAATGGCAGCAATGGTTTTTGGTGACTCAAATCACACTGATTTGTCTTATTCCAATTCATCTCTACAAAACAGATTTAAGGAATTGGAAAAATTATCAGTCACTGAAACCAAAGTGTGGTGGGATCTTACCACACTGCAGAATTACATCACAAAAAACATGATCCCTCGGGGTCTGAGATTAAGAAAAATGCCTACACATAATTATTCGGATGATTTTTCAAAGGAATGGAATAACATCTTGACGGATTGTTCACTCAATCTCATGCGGCTTATTACAAAGCAAGAGAATATTAAACTAGTGGAACTACAAAAGGATATTAGCAAAGTCAGGGATGAGATCAATTCATTCTCCAGCTCACCAGACTTCGCCTTGCTACAAAAACGCACGGAAGATCACCTGGAGCAATTGGAGAAATCAATTGCTGAAACCAAAAAATCAAAGTTTCATAGAGATACCCAGGATTACAATAACAATGAAGTCTATACGTGGCATCGTTCCAATTACAACAGATTCAAGACCAAATCAATCTTGAGGAATAGACGGTCTCCACACAATCGTTCCCTCAACTCCCATAGAGTTAGTTTCAGCTCCACTGAACCTGAAACTACAGATGGGGCAGAAGGAGAATCAGACACGGATACGTCTAGATACCACCAACAATCTAGATCCAACTTCAAACGCACTCGAGATGTTTCAAAAAACGGAGGAGGAGGGGGGGCCGAAAGCATCAATCCGGCCGACATAATATTGCCCCGCAGACTGAGGAACCAGAGATACTAAGAACTCTTGATGTTGTCAATCTTTCATCGGTGTCATTAACTCAAGCTCAGATTCATGTTCTTTCACTAGGACTTAATTTTGTACCTAATTCCAATTTTGACCCATTCCATACTTTGCTTGATATTAACAAGTTTGTACGCAATCTTACCGTTAAGAGACACTTCTCAACCTCAAAAGAGCCTTCATCTATCTCTTCATCAGAAACACTGATAACAGTTTCACCAGTCAATGTATATCAGAAATTATCGTTTCAGGAACAAACCACACTTTTACATCTGGAGGATTTAGCTGGACATTACACCAACCCATCTCCTCTTCCTGTATCCAAATTTGAAACCAAGAACCCGGGATTCTACCCCATTCATTCCCGCACAGAGTCTATGGACATTTTCCAGCAAATTGTAGAACGTGAGCTGTTCAAGATTCAAGAAGCAGTTAAATATGATATCCCTTCACATAACCTCACATTACTTGACAAACAGGCTATTAAATCCTTACACGACAACCAGGACATAGTCATTCGCATGGCTGATAAGGGAGGTAGTGTCACCGTGCTAGACAAGGATATGTATATCAACCAAATCATGCTATTGTTAAATGATCAGGATACGTACACCAAACTACAAGAAAATCCAACTGATATGTTTCACAACACTTTAAAACAGATACTAGATAAAGGTTTAAATCTGGGTATTTTCTCAAGTAAAGAACACAAATATCTGTCAGTGGAACACCCGATAGTACCCATCCTTCATGCACTTCCCAAAACACACAAGGGTTTAAATCCCCCTCCCATGCGACCCATCGTCTCGGGTATAGGCTCTCTCACAGAAAAGATTTCTGAATGGTTAGATACTTTTCTCCAGCCTTTAGTCATCAGAATTCCGGGATACCTCAAAGACACCAAGGATGTCTTACAGGCATTCCACAAGAAAACCTGGCAACGTGATTTCACCTGGCTTACCTGTGACGTTGTTGCCCTCTACACCAGCATCCCTCGAGATGTTGCTCTAGAGGCCCTCAAGCATCACCTATATAAATACAGTGGATACGACCCTAATATGCAATCATTTCTATTACAAATTACTCAGTATCTCATGACGCATAATTATTTTAGTTTCATAAATCAATTTTATTTACAAAAATGTGGTGTTTCTATGGGGGCCAAATTCTCCCCCTCCATTGCCAATCTCACCATGGCATGGTGGGAGGAACACTACATTTATTCTCCAACCAACCCTTTTCTTGACCACATACATTGGTATGGCAGATACATTGATGACCTCCTACTCATTTGGGAGGGAGATGTATCTGTCATACCGCTGTTCATGACTTTCATTAACAATAATGGATCCAACCTCAAATTTACTTTTCATTTTAACTCCACGTGCATCAATTTTCTAGACCTAAGTTTTTCAAGTAGAATTGGTGATATAATTCAGTCCAACATTTACTGCAAACCAATATCAGGAAATACCATACTGCATGCACTAAGTTGCCATCCCATGCACACGGTTTCTGCCATTCCCATTGGTGAACTTACACGCGCCAAACGTAATTGTAGTTCCCATATGAGTTATATCAAAGAAGAGTCTATTATCTGCAACAGGTTGAAAGCAAGAGGCTATAAGGACTGGACCCTAACAAGAGCCAAAAACATAGTTGCAACTAAAAATAGAGATTCCCTTATATTAAAGGATAATACTCAAACTATTCCAACTCAGAGTCAAAATATTCCAACTCTTGTTTTGCAATACAGTAAGCAGTTCAACACCATCAGAAACATGGTGTTGAAATACATCCCCTTACTGTATGATGATCCAACATTAGAGAACCTCTTAAAAAATGGATGCAGAATAGTATCTCGCAGGGCACAAACTTTGGGCAACATATTGTCTCCATCATTACTGCCAACCAATAACCCTAAACCCACATGGCTAACATATAAAGGATTCTACAAGTGTGGGATTAATCCCTGCAAAGTTTGCACTTTTGCCAAAATTAATAAACAATACTCTAACTCTTCAGAAACCACTACCTTTGCTATTAATACATACATGAACTGCAACAGTGACCATGTAGTGTATATTATTGAATGCACAACATGCAATCTCAAATATGTCGGCTGCACTACCAGGAAATTTAAAATTCGCATATTGGAACACCTTAGTTATATACGTAATGCATCTATTGTCAACATTTCCAATGCAGCCAGGCATTTTGTGACTTGCCACAATAGAAATGTTAGCTCTTTTTCCACATATGCCATTGAAAAAGTGAGGGGTACAAAAAGAGGGGGTGATTTAAAACAGCGTTTACTCACCAGGGAGGCCTTTTGGATTTATAGCTTGGAGACTCGCTTCCCCAAAGGACTCAACCTCAGGAAGGATCTCATGTTTCATTATTGAAATATTGAAATTCATATGAATCAGATTATAGAATCCACTACTGATTGCTTATGTCAACAAGTACACACACCTTGTAAAAATCTGTCTCGAATGGCATTTACTTTGGTCCTGTTTCTATTGTGCCATTTTTTCATCGAGTTCCCATATATAAGGTTAATATATACTCACAATCTGTCATATGTACCAAGGTTAATCCAATTAGCCATATATTAACTGGCCATATCAGGTCATCATCATTATGTACTCATGCCACTGTATTGATTGTATGTTTTTCCATGTGGATCAAGATCATATAGATTTTCTTTACTGTTATTTTTGACATCTTGTCAATTTTTTTTCATATATTCATATTATTATCCATTAACCATTGGCCTTATTTGCTTTTTCATTAGAAAACTCACCTTACTTATACGTATTACTATTGAACCATTATCATACTTACTATGACAATTCTAAGCTTAAATAATTTTTGGATTAATATCAAAAATCATCAATTAAATTAGAACCATATCAATATGCATTCAATGGCATTATAAGATCGCACATTATATTTTGCAAATGAATTTCTAGCTTATTTTTCGTTATCTCAGACTTATAGTCTAAGACATTAGCTTACGTTTTCTTATGATAACCAGCCATTAG
This sequence comes from Rhinoderma darwinii, assembly GCF_050947455.1. Lineage (NCBI taxonomy): Eukaryota > Metazoa > Chordata > Amphibia > Anura > Rhinodermatidae > Rhinoderma > Rhinoderma darwinii. The sequence goes on along the minus strand of NC_134689.1, from coordinate 181,435,621 downwards.
TCGGTTTTACTATATTTGTATTAATTTTTTAACCTCGGTTTACGCATAAAAATACCATCTACATATGAATTTTTCTTATGGTTATATATACAATTATTGTTTATTCACTTGTTTGGTTTTCTAGGTATGCAACTAGCTATTTTTCATCATTACATTGTCTCATGACAATGTTACTTGCATTGATTAGCTATAAAACGCAACTAAGTTATATTATCGTAATTCATTGAATGTCCCCTTATGAATACCCATATACTTTTTCATTTTCCGACTTTGCTGTTCTGTCTATTATCATTATTAACTATCAGCGGGCTTCAATGAATTCTATTTAATGCTCTTTCTACCAGCTTACATAGCTTGTTTTGCATACTATATTAGACCATATTCACACTCACCGAGTTGTGTTAATGCTTCTTTTTTTTTCATCAACTATTTATCCGTTGCGGTTCGCTTGGCCATAGAGATGTTTCTTTATAATACCGACAGGTTATCCGATGCATTTTTGGGCTTATATTTGAACTACTTGTTTCCATTTATACTAATTAATTTACCTAATACTATGTGCATTTGTTGTATTTCGATAGTTTTCTTGAACAACTATTATTACAAGTGTTTTGAAGTATCACAGACCATGAATATTCTATTATAATACAGCGTCTTTGATCTTTCTTCATTTCTTTTTTAATCTTTCCATATCTTTTCACACTTTTTAATGTTTCGATTTGTCAACATGTCATGTTTGCTTTTCATGTATGTATAAGTACTGACAAGGCCGTGTGTCTCAGTCTCTTTTGTATGCACTCATTTATGATATACGGGCTTACCATCTTTTATTACCAACATTTTTGTTACATTCATATTGGGTATCTATCTTATAATATTTATTATACTACATCAATATTGTATTCCCAATATACATATGTTGGTTGGGTTTTTGAATTAGTTTTGTTTCGTATCCATTCATACCATTTAGCCACTCCTTAATTCTTGGTATCTACCAATCACCAGCATTTGCATATTGGCCTCTCCAGCTGATTGATCGACATATAAGGATACCTCAGACACACGGTCTTTAACTCATTTGCCATGACTAAGAACGCAGACTGCGTTCGAAACGCGTAGGCTCAGGTTCAAGTCCTGACTACTCACACCTTGGGACTGCGTCTCCCTTCTATTTTATTCTTTCTTCAATAAACTTGGGACTTCGGTTTCCCTTTTAACTTACCATCAGCGCTGGATCAATTCTTCTCTACAATTGCTAATTCAAAAGTGCATAGTGCCAGGTATATTTAGGAAATACATAAGGTATACAGTGTACAATATAATGAATTCATAATATATAATAAATAACCATATAAAAAGACATACTGATATAAAAGGTGAATTCATGTGGATCAGTGTAACATGATTAATATATTAGAGCACAACATCTCTTTTGAATTAGCTTGAGAAAGGTTTGGATGTGAACCGAAATGTTGCTTATTCTGTTCACTATGTGATGAATAAACTAACACCTCTCCATCTTTGAAGTCCTGGTGCTGTTACTTCTTCTGTGTTTTTGCTATATATATATATATATACATATATATATATATATATATATATATATATATATATATATATATACATATATATATATATATATATATAGGCAGAGATAGGAGCAGCACTGTGGCAATACAGTAATACGGTAAGTGTTATGCTTAAAAAAAAGGAATGACCACTCCATGTGCGATAGATATCAAACAACAGATAGCAGGGAAGCAGCACTCAAATGGAGACATTTTAATGCCTCCATTGAGGGGGTAAAATGTTGCATTGGCGGATGTTTGGTGAATAAACTCCTTTATTTTTGAGTGCTGCTTCCCTGCTTTCTGTTCTTTGAGATATATATATATATATATATATATATATATATATATATATATATATATATATATATATATATATATATAAATAATTTAAATAGGAGTAATGTTTATTTTAATTTATATTGAAAGTATTAAGTAAAAAATAACATTTCAAATTATTATAGAATTATTCACACATTTAATTCCTATTTGTGGTATCAGCAGTAATGTCTGTATTTTTTTTTATTTCTTTATAAGTATAATTAAGTAATAGTAAAAATGTCAACTGACTAAGATGTAAAAGGCCAAATAACTAGCACAAAGTGATGACAAAATATGCTTAATTTATATGCAAATACTTCATGTGGATTACTGCTGCATGTTAATGTATGTTAGGGGAATTCTAAATGGATTGTATAATTGGAGCACAGCAGAGGGATAAATATGTGTTGTAAATCAAGCATTACTACTGATGATAATTAAGAGCATATTAAAAATACTGGGGCCCTTGAGAGAAATGTATTACTACTAGTTTGCAATTAACCACTGAAAAGCCCCACTGGACTAAAGATGCAAGACTCAATTGACAATACAGTTTATGTTGTATCTAGTATTCCTGTCGTGGTTAAATTAAAGGAATGTGACATCTACAAGAAGCAGAGCTATTTGAAGTAACTGTCAATCTTTGCAATCAAAGGATGGCTTCGTCGTAGCCAATTAGATCCTTTATCATGGTTAGTAAGATTATAAAGTCCTACTGAGTTCAAACATTGTCCCTATTGATCTGCAACCTCCAGAGAGCTGTGTGGTTGGTACCTCCATTGCTAGGATTGAACTGTCATAGTTCTTGAAAATGCCTCATTTAGCTGACTGTTCGTACTATGAGGTAAGGAGTATAGATTGCATATTATACAGTTTTAGATGATTTTAACTGTGTTTTTCGTTTTCTTTTTCATAGTTGAATGTCATAATGTTCCTCTCTATGATTAAGAGATACAGAAAACTTGACTAATGCTATTATTGAGATAATGTTGGAAATGTGTGCAAAATAGTTCTCTTATGTAGTTTACTTGTTCCCTAAGCTTCTTATTACTTTATTATTGAAATAATAATATTTTGGACTCATGTACTATTATTGCATGATGACCAGTTTTACTCATACAAGTCACAATGTATTTAACATAGAAAGAAAAAGAAAGAGAGAATACAAAAATAATTTACTAAACATTTGATTTTATTTATTGTATTTGAAATAATTCATAATTGACATTTTTAGATTTAGCACATGTGTATTGAATATTTATTATTATATATGTATTGTTATGTATGTGATTTATTATGAAATGAGTTATGGTCAATTCGTTGAGATTTATTAGTCGTTTCTGAGGATTGATACATCGTGGGCTAATAAAAATGGTGCAAGATACATCAAGTTTATCAACGTTGCCCACTGGATGAAATATAGTTGATGCAAGTTTTTTGGCATGTTAGGCATATTTATTTTCCTTATGCCACCACATATCTGGCGTACATGTATACCATTACATTGCAGTTAAAAAGAAATCTGTTTAATAAATATGCCACATTTACTACACCTCTTGACCATGCCCATTTCGTCCATTTCCCTGAAACTTTTGAAAACGGTTGCAGTAGGCTTAAAAAGTGTTGGAAAAAACACAGAATAAATTTGCAGCATGGCGTGCACAGCAATTTTTGGGCACATTTCACGAAAATTTTAGTGCTTCGTAAAGCAGTCAGCAATTGTCTACAACGAAGCATCAAATCTGTCTTTGAATCTATAATGTTCCTTTCTATGTAATAAACTGTAATATGTGGACACATTGTAGAGTGTTGTGATTGCTTTGTATGATGTCCACATCGCTGCCAAATGTACTAACATGTTTTTTAATTGTGAAATCCCTAAGACACCCCACCTTGTAATGTAGTTAGTGATTCTGTACAAAGTAATACATACATGAAAAAAACTTTAACCTTGTTATTAAAGCTACATTATTATTTTGTATTATAGGTTCAAACACACCTGGACAATCCAACAAAGTATCACTTGCAACAATCACAAAGACAGCAAGTAAAACAATACTTATCAATCGGAACCAAATTTTCAACACAGGCACTTTCCTATTCACATGCCCAACCTGCAGGAATAACCCCACCACTACGGAATGGACATATGTCTCCTGTGGCAGAAAGCTGTACACCAAATGGCACTGTGTCTAAAATACTAGCTTTGGGCAACAGCCATGAAAATGAGGTAACCAGGATATACTCTATATACTTTGCGAACTGAATTTTATTCACCGTCTTTACAATTATGGGTGTGGAAAACAGAAATGTTGTGAAACTTGGACAACAGTAAAATCGTATTTATATATTTTTTATATAAGAACTAGAAATTCACATATTCTATAACTAACATTGACATAATGTACATTAGTTCCCGCTATCACACATTGTCTTATAAACTTAACCTTCAAAAACGATGCTCTACTAAGGACTACCGGAGCATGCCACATGGGTATTCTGTGGCAGGGTGATTGGAACCATTTACTGTAGCATTATATTTATATATTTATTTTACGTTGTACCACTTAATACATACATAGACTGTATACATTTGGCCCATCTTTAAATATTTATATTCTTCCTCCCATCACCAAGTAATTCTCAGGTATCTGCTGGGAAATAGCTGGAATGTTTTTCAATGAAGATATTAAAGCCACTACTTTAGCTATGAATAGTTATGGTAGTACTAATTTACTTGGTTGGAGATTTGCAATGAATTTTGTAGAATTAACAGTGAATAGAAATTTTACAGTTCCCTTCATCTCTAATTACAAATATAGCTTCATTAATTTATCAGTACAAAAAAATGTGCATTATGTTTCAACATTTTGCAACGGTGGCATCCTAATACTGGGTAGATGAGAAAAAAAATTGATGCTTTATGATTCTTAATTTGCAAGGCATATCAACAGGGTAACTACTTTAGCAAATCTACTGAGGCACATGAAATCTCGGACACACCATAATCTATGTTTTTATGCTGTTGTTATTTTTTTTTTCTTTCTCACTCTATGAAAGCATGGAAAGCAACAGATTGAATTGTTTAGTGGTATTTGGAGTCCTTTTTTTTGCTCTACATGTGTGTCACCATTTGTGACCAGCGTCAATTAAAGCGTGGCATGCAGGCTCTTTCTCTAATATTGAGACTCAGTATATGAGCATTAGAAGCCCATTTTCAAGCCAGGTATAGTTAATATGGACAGGAGATATAAGGTCGCATGCACGTGGCAGAGTGATGTGCCAGAGGATGTTGGGAGGCACACAGAGTCCCTTCAGCTCCATACTACAGAGACGTAGACACTCTATATGCCAATATACATTGCTCTGTACTACATGATATTATAATGCTTATAGGGGAGAAAACCTCTGTAATATGGTGTCCGATGGAGCATGTCACAATTGTATAACAGTTGCCAACATGTGGAGGACCCACAGAAATCTATGAGCGCCATATTATGGTTCCGTAATTCCGTAAAGTTGTATGGACCTGTAAAACTCTCGAAAGATGAACCCTAACAATCTCTGCAGCAATGTTTTCCTTCTACTTGAGATGTTCTGGAGCAGTAAAAAAAAAATAGACAAAGTAGCATTTTTATTAATTTCACATTTGACCAAATTAAAAAAAGCTAGAAATAATTTGTCAATTTTTCTTTAAATGTTTTTCCACTAATTCTGACATCCTTGTTATTTATTGCATAATATACAATTAGATATTACAATTAGTCTAAGACTACTGCCAGACAATGTCTAGATGACTTCTTACTATGAGTGTTGTAGTGATATAGATACGCTCCGTTATGGGAATGGCGTTCTCTTAGATGCACAGTATTGTCTAACTTCTCTAACCTCTTTAACCCTCCTTCCTTTAGTCATGGTTGACTATTAATGAAAGAAATGTATTAATAATATCAGATATAGAAATTAAATATATAACCTTGAGATCACTTTGAATAACATATATTTATTTTTCAACAGATGGAAGACGTTATTGATGACATAATTAGTCTGGAAACCAGTTTCAATGATGATGGCATGAACTGCACAGACTCCACATTGCTAATGCCAAATAATGTAAGAGATATATATCAATACTAAAATATGTGATTAAAATGTCTTATCGTATGCGGCCAAGTCAGAGTAAAAATAAAAAAGTTGTGACAGTCAGAATGTGGTAGGGCAATAATGGACTGGGTCCTGAAGGGGATACATTTCCACCTTCTCTGTTTCTGGAGCCCTGGGCACCATTTCAAGTCTCTAGAGTGAACTGCCCTTATAAGGGCATGGCCAGACGTGGCGGAATTGCTCTGGAATTCCACTGCGGACACTCCGCAGCGGAAATCCGCAGCGGACCCGTTTCTCCATTGCCTTCCACAGCTTTTTAGTAGGGTTCGTTTGCACGTTGCGGACAATTCCGCTGCGGAGCATAGGCTGCAGTGCGGAATTTGGTGTCCGCAGCATACAATGGTTGTTGCGGACGTGTGGCGGACTGGTTGCGGACTCATTGCGGAATTTCTCCATTGACTTCAATGGGGATTCAAAGTTCTGCAATGAAGTCCGCAGATGTAATGTAGATGTTATGTGTGCTGCGGAGCGTATTGGTTTTTTAACATGACATTTCTTCATTCTGGCTGGACCTATGTTTTTCTAGGTCTACAGCCGGACTGAGGAAGTCAATGGGGCTCCCGTAATTACGGGTGACTACGTGTGTGCACCCATAATTACGGATGACTATGTGTGTGCACCCGTAATTACGGGAGCGTTGCTAGGCGACGTCAGTAAATAGTCACTGTCCAGGGTGCTGAAAGATTTAAGCGATCTGTTTCTGGACAGTGACTACCGATCACAATTTACAGCAACCTGTAAAAAAAATAGAAGTTCATACTTACCGAGAACTCCCTGCTTCTTCCTCCAGTCCGGCTTCCCAGGATGACGTTTCAGTGTAAGTGACGGCTGCAGCCAATCACAGGCTGCAGCAGTCACATGGACTGCCGTGTCATCCAGGGAGGTCGGGCTGGATGCCGAAAGAGGGATGCGTCACCCAGACAACGGCCGGTAAGTATGAAATTCTTTTACTTTCACTAGGGAAAGGGCTGTCCCTTCTCTCTATCCTGCACTGATAGAGAGAAGGGAAGTACTTTCACCTCAATACGCAGAGGCTAGTCCGCATCAATTTAATGCCCATTTTGGGCAGATCCGCAACAGAATCTGCAACGCTAATTCTGTGCGGCATTGATGCGGACAGTTGCGGAAGAATTCCGCCACGTCTGGGCATGCCCTAAATTCTCTGGCCCCTCAGATAAATCCCTGTATTCAAAACTACTTGTAGTTCTGTTATGGCTCCTTTTAGTTTTCTCATTGTGTTCATATGTACTAGATTTTAACAGACATTTTAAGTAAGTGCAATGACTATACAGGCAGGTCGCCAAAGATCATATTGCCTTTACTGTGATGTAGAAAAGCTATTTTTTTAGTTACTATGAAGAAGACATACCGGTGTTTAATATGCTCGACCTAATCTGTAACTTTTATTTCTTTAATGCAAAATCCTGGTACAAAAAGTAAAACCAAATATCAGCGCACTCAGGTGTGAGGAGACATTTTCACACTGGAAAAAAGATATTATGTACTTTTTAAATTTGTCTACATTGGCATTTCATTTTTAATATATATTGTCAAATCAATTCCTATAAATTTAGAAAAGTCTTCTGGTATTAATGCCAACCTCAAAACCCCCAATCTTTACAAGAATAATCTAAACTTTATAATGCAAATGGCTTTACACTAGATGTATTCTAAATCAATAAAGTATAAAAACATGTCCCGCAAGATAGTTGAGAAGTATTCATTGTATATCTGACCTTATTGTAGTCATTGATAAAGAATGGGACAGAGGGGATGCTCATACAAATATCTATCAAGCAAATTAACAAATAGAGCGCTCTATTCGCAAAGTTACTAAATTAATTCTATGGACTATAGAATGAAGTTTATTAAAATACTGTACTTTATAATATAGGTAAGAGATATTTAATTACTCTCCCAGATTGCTCAGGAGTATTCGACACAGGGGAGCAGGCAAGTATCCTGCAAAACTTTAAGGGCTTATTCACACGAAAGTGGGGAAACTCGGACATGAAAAATGGCCGTTTTTCACATCCGAGTTTCACCCGTGCGGGACCCGTTTTCATGGCTCCCCATAGATTTGAGTCTATGGAGGCATCCGTGAAAATGAAAGAAAATAGGACGTGTGAACGGTCCCATTGAAATACATGCGTCCGTGTGACGGCCGTTGTTTTAACGGCCGTCACACGGATGTATTTAACGTTCGTGTGAATAAGCCCTTAGGCCTGAGTCACATGAACGTGTCTGTTTTGCGTGCATAAAAAATGCACTGTTTTTCATGCGTTGCAATTCCGTGTGCCATCAGTGTTTGTTCCAGGTGGCATCAGTTTTTATGTCAGTGCTGGTGCACATTTATTTATTTATTTATTTTTTTCTCATCCTTTCTGTAGCAACTGTTGCGTGAAACACGGAGAGCAAACGGATGACATCCATGTGCTGTCCGTGAATTTCACGCACCCATAGACTTCAATGCGTGCGTGGTCCCCAAAAATGGACTAGAATAGGACATGCAGTGAGTTTCACGCAGCGGAAACACACTGCGTGAAAAATCATGCATGTCTGAATAGCACCATTGAATTGCATAGGTCCGTGTGCTGTCAGTTGTTTTAACTCGTCTGAATAAGGCCTAAGGGTATGTTCACACGACAGCGTCGATTACGGCTGAAATTACGGAGCTGTTTTCAGGAGAAAACAGCTCCGGAATTTCAGACGTAATGGCATGTGCAGGCGTTTTTCGCAGCGTCCATTACCGACGTAATTGGAGCTGTTATTCTATGGAGTCAATGGAAAACGGCTCCAATTACGTCCCAAGAAGTGACAGGCACTTCTTTGACGCGGGCGGCACAGAACATCCTAAAGCCCATTCAAATGAATGGGCAGATGTTTGCCGGCGCATTGGAGCCGTATTTTCGGACGTAATTCGAGAATAAAACGCCCGAATTATGTCCGTAAATAGGGTGTGTGAACCCAGCCTTAGTCTGTTCGTTGGAGCTGTCAATCACTAACCACTCCTGCCAAACTACCATTCTGGCACTGAGCACATAGACCTGGGAAAAAAAGGAGACTGTTGATGTCAGGAGAGGAAAACACAATCTCCCTATTACACTATTAAAGGGAACCTGTCATGTTGCAAATTCAGTCCAATCTATAGGCAGCATGTTATAGAGCAGGAGGAGCTGATCAGATTAATGTATAGATTTGTAGGATAAGATCCAGTATAACTTGTAATTTATTGATCTAAACCTCTGCACACTCTGAGATTAGAAGTCCAGTGGGCGGTCCTAATCAGTGATTGACAGTTATCATTGTGTGCACATTCATACAGGGAAGGATTTAAATCACTGAATAGGACGGACAACTGGACTCCACAGCATGGAATGAGCTCAGAGCTAGCTTAGCAAATTAAAAGTTAACCTGAATCTTTTCCCACCAAAGTATAAATCAATCCGCTTAGCTTCTTCTGCTCTATAATATGCCTGTAGATTGGACTATATTTTCAACAGGACAGGTTCCCTTTAATAGAGGGCACTCTGCTGGTACTTTTACTAAGGACCTTACCTTAGCACTCTAAATGGGACACTATCATCGCCCCGTAAATATGGGACTGTGATGGTGTTGTTAACAACGTAACTATAGATACCATTATTAATGGGGTCGTTTTGGATGGAGTTATTACGGGGGCACTCTGGATGTTATTATGCGGATGTCAACATTAATTCTTGGTGATATTTATGTAAAGATGTAATTTGTAAGAATTCATTGAATCATAAAGTGCACCATATCTGATGAGTCCTTTTAAGTGATTTTAAAATAACACAGCTATGCCCCATATCAAAAGCAGGGAGCAAATCTTGGGGAATATGGTTATATTGACCATTCTGGTGGCTTCCATCAAGTACATCGATAGATGTGATATGCATACATACAAACAAACATTCATACAAACATCTCTATGTGTGAACAAGCGGTGTTATCCAGAGAACACCAATCCTCAAGATCTGCTCTCTTGTCAGTATTAGTGCAAGGCATTTATGAGGAAAAAGTACAGTATAATCATAGTTCATAGTTTAAATAAATGTGAACAAAGCTTAGGAAATATACAGCTTCTCATACACAGCCTGATTTTGCCTGATCTGTAGATCTGAAACTCCATTAAAGCTTTGTACATGTAGTCTAGAATAGGGGTATTCTATATATTAAGAACTAGTTGTTGTGTTATATTGCAATTCATTGATGTAGAAGACTCACAGTGTTGATTATTAGGAAACTAAAAGTGGATGTAAGCGTAAGGCCAGACACAGCGGAGACTTTCCGCCACAAATCTACAGATTTGCCACAGTGAATCTGCATGTTTTACATGTGGATTTTGCTGTAGAACCTGCTGTGGATTTGAAATCTGCAGTAAAAATCCACGGCATTTCTGCCAACATAATTGTTATGCTGTGGATTTGAAAATCCGCATCATGCCCTGAATGGCGCATAGGTCTTTTCTGCTAAACGTGAATATACTGTAGATCATCGTGGATGTTCGCCGCAAAATCTGAACTCACCCATAAAGTTTTTTAATGTTAGTAAAAAGACGTGAAAAAGAATTGGCTACGATATCCCATAGTTTGAGCCTCTAAAGCTTACAACATTAATCCCATACTGGAAAGACATTTATAAATGTATGAGCACTGGGACTTTGAAGCTGCATCAATAGACTTGTTATTTGGAAAGGTGAATTGTTTTTACCGGCATAGATTACATTCTACAATGGGCAATTTCCAGATTAGACAAATAGAAGATAATTCATTGCTTTATTATAGTGTACATTTCGCAAGTGAAAGTGAATTGTGTGGAGTTCACTGTAAAACTTTTCTAATAAAGTTGTGGTTATGATATTGTTTTCTGCTGCCCCCTACAGGCTCTAATAGGGATGAATCTCTAGTGTTATTTTCAACTTCAAAACAAACATATTGTCTTGTCCATGTGTGGTAACAATCTTAATTTAAAGGCAAATGGTTGAACGAATAAAGAAGCTTTAACGTTCCTTTAATTGTGCATCCGATTAAATAGGATTAGCTTGAGAGAAGGTACACAATTCCTACAAGGGCATCTGCACTGGACAAACATTAACGTGACAATTTGCCTAGCGAAGTGAAAAAAAAAAATAGAAAACCAAAGTTACAAGAGGAAGCAAAGTTCACTTTGCTGCATAGATCAACTCCTCATTCTAGCATATTTTCTCAGCTGTAAGAGTCCATACATTACACAGGTTTAAGAAAGTTAAGGTAAGAACGTATTAGTGCATGTTTCATTTTATTAAGGATTTAGCTACAAAAAATGACATTTTCAAAATATTGTTTTTTTCTTATTGATGGGTAAGATGAAAACAGTCACGTGAAGTATATGTGAACAAAAGAGTACAATAAACATGGGACTACATCCGGTGATATCCAAAAATAATATTTAGGTAAATATATTGAAAATTGCTAGAAAAAAAATTACCCAAATTGTAAACCTTAACCCAGGTTAAGTCTATTTTGGACTTTCAGAACCAAGCAATTTTTTTTAATTTTTTTCATCGACGCATTCCAAGAGCTTTAACTTTTACATTTTGTCATTGACAGAGCTGTATGAGGGCTTTTTTGGATCAATGGAAAAAAAACAGCAAGTCCGAAATTTTTGGGGGAATTTTTTTATGCTATGGACTGTGCAGTATAAATAACATGATAAGTTTATTCTATGAGTCGGTACGATTATGTTGACACCAAATTTATATAGGTTTTTTTCTGTTTTACTACTTTTGCTGAATAAAAGCATGTTTTATAGAGAAAAAATATTTTTGGGTTGCCACATTCTAAGACCCATAACTGTCAAATATTTCTGTCGACATGTCGCTGTATGGGGGCTTGTTTTTTACAGGATGAGTTGTACTTCTGTTTTGCACCATTTTGGGGTGCATATAATATAGTGTTTGATTTGTATGCATTTTTTTACGTGAGGAATGTGGGAAAAACAGAATTCCAACATAGTTTTTTGCATTTTTTTTAGTCATGCCATTCGTGATGCATTTTTTCTATGGATTGTTATGATACAATACATCTATTTTAAAAAAAAAATGCTATTTTTTTTTAAAAAAAAGAAAAAAATATTTGGAATGAAAATATTTTTTATTGATTTTTTTTGGGGGGGGGGGGACTTATTCATTTTATTACATCTCATCTAAATTAATATATTTTTGTCATTGGGCACTAGGAGAGACGGTCCATTGATTTCTTGCATAATGCTTTGGAATACTTCGTATTCTAAAGCATTTTTCGCCTGTCAGTGTAAAACTGACAGGCAAGCTATTAGTCCATGTCTTTAGCATACGCCTCTGGCAGACCCTGGCTGCAATTGAAAGTCATCAGCACCTCGCAATGCAGGGTGCCTATAGATTGACAGAGGGAGCCCCCTCCATTTGTTAAACTCATTAGATCTAAGGGGTTTGCTTGAGAGTGAGTGGAGTGAAAATGAGGAAGCCCCAGAAAGGCTTCCTATGGAGGCACCAATGGACGCTGATTCACGTCCTAATGAAAATGGGTACTTTCCGTTAGGACATGAAAAGGCAGCACTGAGACAAGAAGTGGCTTATTAACATGCACAAAGCAGGGGATAAGGAAATAAACATTTCTTGTATTATAATGTATTAAAATATTTTTAATAATTTCCACCACAGTTTTTTGTATTTTGTTTTTACAATGTTGACTGTGTGGTAAAAATGTTACTTAAACTTTATTCTATGGGTTAGTACATGTACAGTGATACCAAATTTATATATTATTTTTAAATAGAAAATGTGAGTGCAAAGGGATCTTGAAAAAAAGTAGGGTAAGCAGAAATGTAAAACAGAAGTCAAGTGGTTTTCTGAAACTTTAAAATTGGGTAATAGCTTTTCTACTTTCTTATTTTTAATAAATTTGATGTTCTGTATAGACATGAAAACACAACATTTTAGGAACATTCTAATAGCAAACATTAAATCTGCTCATTCTTTAGTTAGTGCTATAAATCTTCATATGGAGTTGTCCCTCAAGATACTGTAAAAGACCATGGTTTTGTTGAAAGAAAGGCATGATAGATCAGAGACTATAAAGTCTGTGTAACTGTGATGAAATGACATAGCTACTTCATGTACTCAGCTGTAAGGCTTGGTTCATTCTAGCTCAGTCTGCAGTCCTATACTTGCCATCAAAAATAATGAGACCTGAATGGAAAAATAACGGACCCCATTACAAGTCAATGGGATCCTGTTAAAAACAGATCCATCATAGCTTCGTTGATGCTAATGTGAACAGAGGCTAAAGGTCCTTTTTCACGATTTTCTGCCTGTTAAATGAGCGCCGATCGGCAATCCAGCAATGTCGATTGGCACTCGTTTGCTCCATTCAAACAGAGAAATGATCGGGATTAACAGTCGTGCAAGCACTTATTCGCCTGATCATTGGCCTGTATAAAAGGACCTTAAGAAAAGGAAGAGGCCAGAAATGTAGCTGGCTGACCTATGTAGAAAGAAAAACACTGCACACAATGGTAGAATAAAAACATGTCAGCAAAGCTAAGTTTTGATTTTTGAACATAGATGTGCTTTAAAGGGGTATTCCAATTCAAATCTTACTAGGAGGAAGGGGTCATGGCGAACAGGATTTCTGTGCATTACCAAGGCCCGTGACACCTTTGTTCTAGGTATTAGTGGAAGTCCCAAAGTAAGGCCTTCAGGAATAAAAATAACTTCAACTAGCAAATCAATAAAAATCCTGCTTGTGAGGTGATAAAGATCTATATATTCTAAAAATGTATTAGTAAAAAATACTTTTCAAATTGGGATGTTTTTAGAAAAAAATTATCAAAATGACGGTACACCTTTATAGGGTTTGTTTGAGAACTGGACTTTCCTCAAAGTGACAGGAAAATTTAAGAAATGAAAAAATATAAAAATATGTTATAAAATATATAGCAGCATGATCGGTGGAGGACATGGTCACATGACATTATGTTACTATGGTTGCAATATCACTGAGAGAGATGATGTCAAGCAGTAGCATAGGACAGAAGAAGAACTTTAATGGTCTGTAAAGGAGAATTTCAAGCCCTTACCGCCACAGCCAGTTTTCCTTTTTCAGCTTCCGTTTTCTTATCCCCACCTTCCAAGAGCCATAACTATTTTACTCTTCTGTCGACTAAGCCGTATAAGGTTATTGCGAGGCGAGTTGTATTTTTAAATGGTATCATTTAATGTACCATATAATGTATTCAAATATTTTAAATAATTTCCACCACAGTTTTTTGTATTTTGTTTTTACAGTGTTGACTGTGTGGTAAAAATGTTACTTAAACTTTATTCTATGGGTTAGTACATGTAGAGTGATACCAAATTTATATATTATTTTTAATACTTTAACAAAATAGAAGCACCTATAAAAAAATAGTTTTGTGTCGCCATATTTTAAGCTATGTTAGGCCCCATGCACACAAACGTGCTTTTGTGGCTGCAATTCCCCCGAAAATCCACGGGTGAATTGTGGCCCAATTCATTTAAATGGGCCCATGCACACGACAGTGGTTTCCACGGTCCGTGCATGGCCCAGGAGCCTGGACCGCAAAAAGAGCGGACATGTCTTATTACGGCCGTGTTCTGCGGTCCAGGCTCATAGAAAATAATGAACGCGGCCATGTTAACGGCCCGCGATTTGCGGGCGGCTGGCGGGTGACACTCTGCGCCCGGCCGACCCAAAAATCACGGCCGTGCACATGGCTACGGTTGTGTGCATGAGGCCTTAGGGCTTGTTTATTGTGGAGCGAGTTGCAGTCTTTATTGGTACAATTTTGGGGTACAGTACATACGACTTTTTGATCACTTTTTATTTGATTTTTGGGGAGGCAAATTGACCAAGAATCAGCAATTCTAGCATTTGTTTTTATTCTTTTAATGGCATTCACCCTGCAGAATAAATATATTGTAATGGTTTGGATTGTTATGGACGCAGCTATACTAATTGTGTTTATTTTTGTATTGTTTGTATTTTATTTTTTTACTTTTAGTGGCAGATTTACGAAGTACAGTAAAAAAAAAAATAGTGTAGTACCATGTTAGCCAGAAACAATATGCAATGTTAAATACTTGTGTGTCAAAAAAGACAAAAGTATAATAGGTATGATACCTTTATTGGCTAACCATAAAAGTTCTATATGCAAGCTTTCAGAGCACAGAGGCTCCTTCTTCAGGCAGTTTACAAATGAATGATTTGGAAAAAAGCACAACATTTAAGATGTTACACAAAGACAATTAGTACATGAGGTGATACATCATTAAGATAAGCCGGTGCAATAAAACTGGGGTTATAGGGGTGATCACTCAGGAGTTAAGGTATCTGGAGTCAGTCTGATGGGGGATGTGATGTGTGTCTGTGTATCCAGGTGTTAGATTGAGGCCTTGTGTCAATGACTGGAATGATATCATCAGCTTGAATTCCAACATTTTTCTTTCTCTGTTGTTCTTAAAATGACCCTTCAGTATTAGGACCTTTAATTCCGTCAAACTGTGGTCTGGTCCAGAGAAGTGTTTTCCCATGGATGTATCCAGCTGCTTTTTTAATGTGTGTCTTTAAAGATTCATCCTGGTTTGTAGTTTTTGTATTGTTTCTCCAATGTAGATTCCTTTACTGATGCACCTTGTACACAGGATCATGTACACTACATTGGAGGATGTACATGAGAACGTGCGAGTAATTTTATAGTCCTACTGCGTGTTTGGTATGTGGATGGTGTTAGATGACAAGATGTTGGAACAGGTCTTGCATTTTCCACTGTTGCAAGGTAAAGTGCCAGTCTCTGATGGTGGTGAGAGGGCACTTCGACCAGGAGATTCCTTAGGTTTGGTGGCTGTTTGTATGCAAAGAGAGGTAAATCCGGGAATATTTCCTTCAGTTTATTGTCTTTGTTAAATATAGGTTGGAAATCAGTAGCAATTTTCCTCAAGATGTTCATTTGGGGGTTGTATATGACCACTAGGGGCACCATGCTGTTGTCTTCCTTCTTTTTGTACTCCAGAAGATTGCTCCTTGGAGCTTTGTAGATCTGATCATCTATAATCTGTGGATGATTTCCCTATTTTAGGAATGTATTCCTCAGTGATAGCAGGTGTTGTTCTCGGTCTTCACTGTCTGAACAGATCTGTATGTACTGCAGAGCCTGCCTATAGCTGATGGATTTCTTTATGTGTCTCGGATGAAAGCTGTTCCATCCCAGATATGCTGGACGGCCTGTAGGTTTATAGTAGATCGTGCTTTGTATGGTTCTGTCTCTCGTGTATATTCTCATGTCCAGGAAATGTATTTGAGATTTTGAGTAGTTGAGAGTGAGTTTGATGGTAGGATGGAACTTGTTGAAGTTTCTATGGGAAGAAAGCAGTTCATGATCAGAGCCTATCCAGATTATCAGCAGGTCATCAATGTACCGGAAATATGCTAGAGGTTTAGTTGCGCAGGTAGATAAAAACTCCTCCTCTAGTTTGGCCATGAACAGGTTAGCATTTTGTGGTGACATTTTGCTACCCATAGCGCTTCCCATACACTGCAGATATATGTCTTTGTCAAATGAAAAATAATTGTGATGGAGTACGATCCTGATGAGTTGTAGGGCTAGCTCTGTCGCTAGATTATTCTTTTGAAGAAAGTGTTCGCATGGGGCTATGCCATCCTCATGGGGCAGATTTACTAAGAATGGCATTTTTAAGTTGGCTTGGTGACCAGCAATATGCGTGGTACTTTCATTTGCGGTTTCTGCTTTGGCCAGACTATACTCTCTCTCTTATTATTAGGGTAAGAACACACACAGTGTGTTCAGGGCGGATACGCTGCGTCAAGCTGCACAGCATATCCACCCTGAACACCACATGGAATGCCATCCAAAGTTCTGCATCATGTTGTGGTGCGTTTATTCTGGCAGAATTTCCGCTGTGTATAGCAGCGCCGGAAAAAAACAAACTTTCATAATTAGCCACTCCCTCTCTTCTGTGCGTGGTCGGCCTCCTGGGATGACGTTGCAGGCAATATTTATGTATTGCAGTGTCTTGCAGTAAGCTCTGCTAATAGGAGTGCTAAAATGGCAGACCTGGGGGCCTTCATTAGGCCCTCAGCTGCCATGACAACCTATCAACACTCTTTGATAGCATTGTGGGAGTAACAGGGTGATAAAGGGGCCCCCTCTATCTAAACGCTTAGATGCCGCAGTCACTATTTACCGTGGCATCTAAGTGGTAAAATGTCAGGGATCAGAGTTATCTCCGATACCGGCAGTTAAAGCAGGGCTTCAAGGGTAATAGACAAACACCATATGCATCGGATGTCGGAAATAGGTTAATCTATCTAAACAGTACCTACATCTGCTGAAATTATTTTTATAAACCTTAAATCTTCACTCGGCACATTTCATCCACTAGATGGTGATAATACAGTAATAAATTTATCCAGAGTACATATAGTACACATTTTAAAAATTAAAGGTGTTTTCTGAGGTTTTTAAAAAAATTAAAAAAAAGGGGTGGAGATAGCATAAAACAATAAAGAAGCCATTACTCTCCTGATAAGGTCTTGGAGATAAGAATGGAAAACATTGAGATGTGAACGACAACAGTGCTATAACACAACAATACACAGAATTGATAGAAATTATTTAATCTACACATTATTTAATTGTATGACTATGTTAAATGCATTAACAATATTATTAAATTATTTATGTTACAATATTTCATTATTTGTTTCACAGTGTAAGAGTTGGGTCTTTCTTTTTTCAGCTTCCATTGTCCAGCAGTATTTTGGATGTTTATAATACTGACCAAAGCGTTTCGAGTTCTACCATGGGATTGTCTAACACATCTTGTACAGCCGGCGCTAATTTAAAGAGGGAAACTACAGGTAAACTAATGGTTTATTGAAATAGTTTTGATAAAGATATATAAAATACAAATGCTGAAAATTGTATACATTTTTAACACATAATCCTAATATAATGAAAACAATTTACTTTTATTTTATTCTTCCTATTATTATTTTTTCTTACTATAGAAATCATTTTAAAACATGGCTCTTGTGATTGCTTTCAGTTTTGAAATAACAAAAATGATTCTCATATTTAGTGTATTAATGCCCTCATTTCCATATAACGCTAGGAATCACTCAATCAGAAGATAAGGGGTCTATTAAACCCTTTACAACCATTTACAGAGATATCTGTCTCTGGCATGTGCTCGATCACAGGGATATCTGTCTCTGGCATGTGCTCGATCACAGGGATATCCGTCTCTGGCGTGTGCTCGATCACAGGTATCTTGTGATTATTACCCTAGTGTACCCACAAGACTGCAGTGGGAACGTGGCTGAAACGCAAAGCCGCGCAAACCCCGGGATCGGAGTTAACTCTGATACTGGCACTTTAATATTTTAGATGCTGAAGTCAAAAGGAACCATGGCATCTAAGGTCTTTTGCAGAGGGAGGAGACTACCTATGTAATCCCAGCAGCACCTTCCAAAGTTATTGTGGGGCACTGATGGGTAACCTTGGCAGCTGGGTGCCTAACAAAGGCCCCCAGATCTTGCATAGACATTTGCTTGTT
>NC_134689.1:181109428-181111928 GCF_050947455.1 Rhinoderma darwinii | reverse complement strand
GTTTCATAGATGAGATATTTTTGCTTTTTTTAAATAGATCAATAAAGTTTATAATAAAAAAATGACAACTAAAAAAAATGAAAAACCCATTTTTTTCTCCCAAAATGCATTATTATATATAAAAAACAAAATAAACACACAGAATTGCTATTGCCACATCCGTAACAACCTAAACGATTAAGCTATTATGTTATTTAACCTACGCAGTAAACACCATAAAAAAATTAATGAAAACAATGGCAGAATTTCTGTTTTCTGTTCATCCTGGCTTCCAAAAAACGCAATAAGAAGCAATCAAAATATTGCAGGTACCACAAAATAGTACCAACAATAACAAGTCGTCTCGCAAAATAAGCCCTCATACAGCTACGTAGGAAAAAAAATTTAAAACGTATGGCTCTCAAAACATGGCGACACAAAGACAAATGCTTTTTAAAATAAGATTTTTTTTATTGTGCAAAAGTAGTAAAACTATGTCAATTTGGTATTGCTATAATTGTAAGGACTTTCAGTATAGAGTTACTTTGTTATTTATTCCACACGGTAAAGGGCGTAAATTAAAGATGCAAAAAAGAATGGTGGAATTGTTTTTTTCCCCATAACCCCTCAATAAAGTTAATAAACGTAAATCAATAAATATATGCACCCCAAAATGGTGGCAGTAAAAATTACAACTCGTCCTGCAAAAAGCAAGACATCAAGCATTATGTCTACAAAAAAAAAAAGTTATGGCTTTTGAAATGTGACTTTGTAGAAATTAAAATAAACGCTTGGCCATTATGGCCCAAAATAGGCTGGTCACTAAAGGGTTAACAAAATATTATTATTATTTTTTTATTCCCCTATTATGGTTCAATACCTTCTAGAATTGTTAGTTTTCAACAAACAATAAAATTCTGCATTATATTTTACAATTGTTTTTTTTCATAATTATTTTTCATTTATGTTTATTAGGATGTTTTTTTGTTCATTAAATGGACACTTTAATTCTAATGGTAATGCATATTTATAAGATGCTTTATTTTACATTACAAGTGTTTTTTTGCTTAATATTACTATTCCAATCATATGTTGCAAAAGCATTTATTCCCACAGTTGTGAATAATTATACTTAATAAATGAACAAATGCGATATATGGTGCATTTTTTATGTTAATTTTATGTTTATTTTTTAGTGATAACTGAGAATTACAAATAACTGATACATAAAAATGATTCATATTTAATAACCTCCTAATAATAGTCGTAATAAAGATGTAATATTTATTTTATGGACAATGGTAAACTATGATACATTATAAATGTTTAACATATAATATTACTTAAATATAATTATGTTGGGAGAAGTACAGCAGACAAGTAAGCTAGTAGTAAACATGTAAAAAGTCATTTTTTGACAGTTCCTGCATTGCCTTGAGAAGCAAACACGGTGTATGTTTTCTTAATTTTTAATAATACAAATAGATATATGCAAATGAATAGGGATACATGTAGAAATGCTTAATATTTCATTAAACATTGTGTAGAATAAATGCAGCACACAGCTAGGATATTTGATCAGGTATATTGGACATCACATTAGACATCACTGTGGCATTCTCCAATCCATTTAACGTAATAATGTAATCACAATAATGAGATTGGAAATATTTTCTGTACAGTCAGAAGATGGCCCTAGTGCTTTAATTTTGCTGATGTATGTGTGCAGCTTGATCCAGGTTGATATCAGTTTAGAAAACGTATGACTTTATGTGTATAGATTTTATTACTGTGTCTTATGCTGATGACTAAAATCCATTAATAAATCTAAATATAAAAAAATGTACATTAACAATATATACAGTATTGTACTACCGTATTACATGCATATGCAGTACAAAGCTTTTTAAGGATTGTTAATATTATAAAATTGATATCTACCATTACATTTGAGTTTTGTACACATAATATATGTTACAGTAATTGTGTGAAAATAATTTAATATAATGAATCAAATTCATGTGATATATGGAAAATTACTAAATGCATGTGTGTTTACACACTTGTTTTATTTACCATATGTTAACAAAAACGTTGCTATTTTTATGTATTTATAATGAATTAAAAATAATGTCATTGCGATAAAAGATTTTTTTTATTTAAAAAAAATATTTATATTGTTGATGTATTAAAACACCTATGGTATGGACCTGTTGCTTTTAATAAGGTGTAGTTACCGTAGCATTAGTCCTCTTTTGTATGACAGAAAATTAAATGAAAAAGTGTGATCCTGTATTTTAGCTGTGTGGAATGATGTACGCTAATCAGCAGGCAATGCCCTGTCAGTGCGCTAATTCAACTTTCTGCTAAAAGAAGTGTAGATTAATGGATAAAGGAGGTCTGTGGTAGGGTCACACTGATATGGATTCAACGTGTACAGCAGCTTGTCAGATGCCTGCTTGGATTAAATCTAACCTTTCTTGTTGAAGGTTGCCATTTACCCTATTCTTTAGTGCCTCAA
>NC_134689.1:181061928-181106928 GCF_050947455.1 Rhinoderma darwinii | reverse complement strand
AGTGAAATTTTGCAGCAGCCGTTTTTTTACATTTGTTTCTATACATTTTTGGGAAAGTTAGTTCAGACGTTGCAGAAAATAACTGTGCGGAAATTAGGCTGCAGTGCAGAGTTTTCCCTCCACAGCATGCTCATTAGGGCACGACCAGACGTGGCGGAATTGCTCTGGAATTCCGTTGCAGACAGTCCGCAGCGGAAATCCGCAGCGTACACGTTTCTCCATTGCTTTCCACAGCTTTTTAGTTTGGTTTGTTTACACGTTGCGGACAATTCCGCTGCGGAGCATAGGCTGCAGTGCGGAATTTGGTGTCCACAGCATACACTGACTGTTGCGGACGTGTATCGGACTTGTTGCGGACTCATTGCGGAATTTCTCCATTGACTTCAATGGAGAGTCAAAATTCCGCAATGAAGTCCGCAGATGTTTTGTGTGCTGCGTAGCGTATTGGTTTTCCTAACATGACATTTCTTCATTCTGGCTGGACCTATGTATTTCTAGGTCTACAGCCAGACTGAAGCCCCATGCACGCTAACGTAAAAACGCCCGTAATCACGGGCCGTTATTAGGCACGGGCAGGCCCATAGAACTCAATGGGGCTCCCGTAATTACGGGTGACTACGTGTGTGCACCCGTAATTACGGGAGCGTTGCTAGGCGACGTCAGTAAATAGTCACTGTCCAGGGAGCTGAAAGAGTTAAACGATTGGCAGTAATTGTTTCAGCACCCTGGACAGTGACTTCCGATCACAATATACATCAACCTCTAAAAAAAATAAAATAGAAGTTCATACTTACCGAGAACTCCCTGCTTCTTCCTCCAGTCCGGCCTCACGGGATGACGTTTCAGTACAAGTGACGGCTGCAGCCAATCACATGGACTGCCGAGTCATCCAGGGAGGTCGGACTGGATGTCGAAAGAGGGACGTGTCACCAAGACAACGGCCGGGTAAGTATGAGTTTCTTTTACTAGGGAAAGGGCTATCCCTTCTCTCTATCCGGCACTGATAGAGAGAATGGAAGTCCTCTTCCCCTCAATACGCAACAGCTAGTCCGCATCAATTTAATGCCCATTTTAGGCAAAGCCGCAACAGAATCTGCAACGCAGATTCCATGCGGCATTGATGCGGACAGTGTATGCAGAACTCCGCCACGTCTGGGCATACCCTTACATTGCGGAGAAGAAGCGGAATTTCACTGCGAATTTCAGGGTTTGAAATGCAAAAACTGAAGTCTGTGGCAAGTCCGCTGTGATATCTGCAATGTTTGAATTACCTGTCAAATATGCAAATGTTGGTGCAGATTCGTTACGTAATTGCCCCGAATCTGCACCAACATTTGCAGCGGAAATATTCTGCCACGAGTAAACGTGGCCTGAAGCTCCCCTCACTTTTTTCTGACACATTCATGCTGTATGTGTCGGAAAAAGTGGTCCTGGGGCATCATAAATGTGCAGTTCGTTTGGCAACTATTATTTCATGTAATTACACCAGTTTTCTGCTAGTACATTTATAAATCGGACCCATTCCTTCTATAATCTTCAGTTCACCAGTTTAATTGCGATATTAAAAATGTCATAAAAAAATCATGCGGTTTGTGAGACTGAGCTGTGTTTATGAGCTGCTGCCCCCCATATTACTAAGGAATACCATGTAAATCTGTACCACATAAGTGCTTGAAAGGGATTGTACAGAATTAGTTAAAAACGGCCTGTTTTTTACCCCGAAACACAGCCATGTTCGTCCATGTCAGATGTGGCATCTCAGACCCATTCATTACTATTATTTGCATTATCATTATTTTTAAAATTACAATTAATTACAAATACAGTACATGTTAATTTAATTTTCTACTTTGTAAAGTCATTCTCACTAAAGATAATTATGGAAAGTTTTTGTTTATTGCATTTTAGTCCATTGATTCTGTGTTTGTAATATACATTTACATTACAATCATAAAAAAAAACAACAACAAAGCTTACCATTAATAAAGCTGTTCAAACAATAATTTTTAATTTGACGATCAAATATCAAAACTATAAAAAGTACTGACAATAGATAGACAAATCATTCCTAGTAACAGAAGATAAAGGCTATTACAGATGTATAGTAATACAGTAGAGTTAAATTTGTTATGCAATACAGTATAGCACAAAACAAAATAAATACAAAAATCAATACCCACAGCAACCCAAATGCAACAAGTTTAAAGCTAAAAAAAATCTCACCAGTAAAATACACAAATTGATAATCACATGAATATAGTAGTCAATAACGTAAATAACTAAGTAATTCATACTAAAGGGGTTGTATCTGAAAGACAACCCCTCTCCATATGCCCTGTTAGCGGATATGCACATCATAAATGGGGACCCCCTTCTATTAGGGCATGACCACACATGGCGGAATTCCTCCGCAACTGTCCGCATCAATGCCGCACCTAATCCGGGTTGCGGATTACGGCTGCGGATCTGCACAAAATGTGCAGAAAATTGATGCGGACTAGCTGCTGCGGACTGCGGGAAAAGTGCTTCCCTTCTCCCTATCAGTGCAGGATAGAGAGAAGGGACAGCACTTTCCCTAGTGAAAGTAAAAGAAATTCATACTTACCGCCCGTTGTCTTTATGACGCGTCCCTCCTTCGGCATCCAGCCCGACCTCCCTGGATGACGCGCCAGTCCATGTGACCGCTGCAGCCTGTGCTTGGCCTGTGATTGGCTGCAGCCGTCACTTACACTGAAACGTCATCCTGGGAGGCCGGACTGGAGACAGAAACAGGGAGTTCTCGGTAAGTACGAACTTCATTTTTTTTTACAGATACATGTATATTGGGATCGGTAGTCACTGTCCCGGGTGCAGAAACAGTTACTGCCGATCGCTTAACTCTTTCAGCACCCTGGACAGTGACTATTTACTGACGTCTCCTAGCAACGCTCCCGTCATTACGGGAGCCCCATTGACTTCCTCAGTCTGGCTGTAGACCTAGAAATACATAGGTCCAGCCAGAATGAAGAAATGTCAAGTTAAAAAAGCAAGACGCATCCGCAGCACACATGACATGTGCATGACAGCTGCGGACTTCATTGCGGAACTTTGAATCTCCATTGAAGTCAATGGAGAAATTCCGCCATGAGTCCGCCACTGCTCCGCAACAGACAGAGCATGCTGCGGACACCAAATTCCGCTCCGCAGCCTATGCTCCGCAGCGGAATTGTACGCATCGTGTAAACGAACACTGCTAAATTAAAGTGAAAGTCAATGGAGAAACGGCTCCGCTGCGGATTAACGCTGCGGAGTGTCCGCAGCGGAATTTAAGTGAAATTCCGCCATGTGTGAACCCGCCCTAAGTCTGAATGGAGAACTGTTCTGCATTATCCCTAAATTTGTTTAAAAAAGGGGTTATCTTGGTGAGGCATTCTTTTGAATTATTGATAAAGTATTATAAAATGAAGCACACTGGCAAATAAACAGTCAATATTTGTCAAACACAGTGAAAGAAACTAAAATTACACAATTATGTAAAATAAATTGAAAATATTTCTGCACATATTTTTGGCACATGTCAGATGTGTAGATTTGTGTACCAAAATCTGTAAACAGATTAAACTGTAGTATACTTATTGGTTTCCATTATGAAAATGTATACCAAGTAAATATTTCGGCATACATTTTAAAGGTCAACATTTAGGGCACATTCAGACGTGGCGGAATTGCTGTGGACAGTCTGCAGTGAAATTCTCCAGCGGCCGTTTTTTACATTTGTTTCAATACATTTTTAGGCAAGTTAGTTCAGACATTGCAGAAAACTCCACTGCGGACCATAGGCTGCAGTGCAGAATTTTCAGTCCGCAGCATGCACTGTCTGTTGCGGAGAAGAAGCGGAATTTCACTGCGTATTTCAGCCTTTGCAATGCAAAAACTGAAATCTGTGGCAAATCCGCTGTCTTTTCTGCAATGTCTGAATTACCTGTCAAATCTGCAAATATGGGTGCAGACTCGTTGCGTAATTGCCCCAAATCTGCACCAAAATTTGCAGCGAAAAAACTCTGCCATGTTTGAACGTGCCCATAGGCTATGTTAACCTGTTTTTTTTTATATTAAGGGCATGACCAGACGTGCCGGAATTGCTCTGGAATTCCGCTGAGGACAGTCCGCAGCGGAAATCTGCAGCGAAAACGTTTCTCCATTGCCTTCCACAGCTTTGTGGTTGCGTTCGTTTACATGTTGCAGACAATTCCGCTGCGGAGCATAGGCTGCGGTGCGGAATTTGGTGTCCGCAGCATGCAATGGTTGTTGCGGACGTGTCACGGACTTGTTACGGACTCATTGCAGAATTTCTCCATTGACTTCAATGGAGAGTCAAAATTCCGCAATGAAGTCTGCAGATGTTATGTGTGCTGCAGAGCGTATTTGTTTTACTAACATGACATTTCTTCATTCTGGCTGGACCTATGTATTTCTAGGTCTACAGCCAGACTGAGGAAGTCAATGGGGCTCCCGTAATTACGGGTGACTACGTGTGTGCACCCGTAATTGCGGGTGACTACATGTGTGCACCCGTAATTACGGGTGACTACGTGTGTGCACCTGTAATTACGGGTGACTACGTGTGTGCACCCGTAATTACGGGAGAGTTGCTAGGCGACGTCGGTAAATAGTAACTGTTCAGGGTGCTGAAAGAGTTAAATGATCGGCAGTAACTGTTTCAGCACCCTGGACAGTGACTTACGATCACAATATACATCAACCTGAAAAAAAAAATAGAAGTTCATACTTACCGAGAACTCCCTGCTTCTTCCTCCAGTCCGGCCTCCCAGGATGACGTTTCAGTCCAAGCGACGGCTGCAGCCAATCACAGGCTGCAGTGGTCACATGGACTGCCGCGACATCCAGGGAGGTCAGGCTGGATGTCGAAAGAGGGACGCGTCACCAAGACAACGGCCGGGTAAGTATGAATTTATTTTTACTTTTACTAGGGAAAGGGCTGTCCCTTCTCTCTATCCTGCACTGATAGAGAGAAGGGAAGCCATCTTCCCCTCAATATGCAATGGCTAGTCCGCATCAATTTAATGCCCATTTTAGGCAAAGTTGCAACAGAATCTGGAACACAGATTCTGTGCGGCATTGATGCGGACAGTGGCGGAAGAACTCCGCCACGTCTGGGCATGCCCTAAAAGTCAAATACAGATGGATCCAAATGTATCGGTATTGATTTGACCAGTATACATATAGATCCATATGGATAGAAAATCTTTCTTCCCCTTGATAAAAATAAAATAAAAAAATGGATCCATCGAGTTGATACTGGCTGTATCCAACCTTGCACCGACCGTTATACCTTTTGTGATCCATATGTTTGAAGGATCAGTAAAAAATTAGTGTATATATATATATATATATATATATACATACACTACTGTTCAAAATTTTGGGGTCACCCAGACAATTTTGTGTTTTCCATGAAAACTCCCACTTATATTTATCAAATGAGTAGCAAATTGACTAGAAAATATAGTCAAGACATTGACAAGGTTAGAAATAATGATTTTTGATTTTTATTTCAAATAATAATTTTTTCCTTCAAACTTTGCTTTCGTCAAAGAATGCTCCATTTGCAGCAATTACAGCATTGCAGACCTTTGGCATTCTAGCTGTTAATTTGCTGAGGTAATTGGGAGAAATTTCACCCCATGCTTCCAGAAGCCCCTCCCACAAGTTGGATTGGCTTGATGGGCACTTCTTGCGTACCATACGGTCAAGCTGCTCCCACAACAGCTCTATGAGGTTGAGATCTGGTGACTGCGCTGGCCACTCCATTACAGATAGAATACCAGCTGCCTGCTTCTTCCCTAAATAGTTCTTGCATAATTTAGAGGTGTGCTTTGGGTCATTGTCCTGTTGTAGGATGAAATTGGCTCCAATCAAGCGCTGTCCACAGGGTATGGCATGGCGTTGCAAAATGGAGTGATAGCCTTCCTTATTCAAAATCCCTTTTACCTTGTACAAATCTCCCACTTTACCAGCACCAAAGCAACCCCAGACCACTGGCGTAGCTATAGGGGTCGCAGCGGTCGCAATTGCGATCGGGCCCCGAAGCCAGGGGGCCCACAGCCCCCCGCACCACATCAATAAATAGTTACTATAGTAACTCGGGCCGCGGGCTCCTGTTACTATAGTAACAGACAGTACTAATGTTAAGGATCTGCCTGGCACAGCTTCTGTATCCACGCCCATAGGTAATCAGTCTGCACCTGCTTCTATGGAAAACACTGAGAACAAAGGAGTCATAAACTATTAGGATAAATTTGCCAATGGCATGGAAAAATAAACTTTATTAGGACAGTACAAATTACATGCAATTTAAAATTAGACTACAAAATCCAAGACCTGTACACCTCCCAAGTGGCAAAAACGAACACAGAGGAAACACCTCTTATAAATGCAGCTCCGGGAAGAAAGAGGTCGTTATACCAAATAAGCTAGGGCTCAAGCAACACATTATCAATTCAATGTGATTGAATATCAATAAAGGCAAAACAACGCCAGAATATGAAATGTAAATGAAATTGTGTCATACATTCATCCAGACTCATAGTAGCATTATAAGTAAATGGTTATATGCTGGACTCAAAAAATGACAGCGAATTGTTTACATAAGCCCACATCAAGCAAGACATATCTTCCCAGCAAAGTAAAGCCACAAGAGGAAAGGCAGGTAGAAAAGGTATAAGGTAAAACCTATAGTGCTACTAACCCATATAGTTCCTGTAGTTCAGTGACTTCCCGAGTACGGAGGGACCCCGACGCGCGTTTCGCGTGGATGGCTTTTTCAGAGGGGTATACTATCTTCGATCAAGTCCTTCTACCTTAAATATATTGTTTAATCCAGTCAGCTGGTACGGGTTGGCCAATGAAATCAGATCAATGCGGCCGTGCTTGTCAGACCGAAACATCGCGAGACTCGCACACCTGCCAGCCGAGTCCCCACTACGCATGCGCGGCTCCGGAAACCGCGCACGCGCAGAGAGGCACAAACGGCAGACAGGGTCAGAGCCAGCGATGACGCGTATGACAGGCAGGGCCGGTGTACAACATCATAGGATGAAGTCAAGGTAAGTTTAAAAAACGAATTCTAATGCTACGAAGTTATATACTGCAGTAGTTTATTTAGTGCGGATATTAAAGCACACATCGATCCATAAAGGTTCTCACTAGAAATGATCATAGTAAGATCAGTGTGATCTTACACATCAATAAATAGTTACTATAGTAACTCGGGCCGCGGGCTCCTGTTACTATAGTAACATACAGTACTAATGTTAAGGATCTGCCTGGCACAGCTTCTGTATCCACGCCCATAGGTAATCAGTCTGCACCTGCTTCTATGTCTGTGAGACTGACTCCATCTTCCACCACTCAGGATGGCAGGCTTAGGAGTGGGAGAGCATATCACAGCCTGGCCAGACGGAGCTAGCTCCCGCCCTCTGTCTATTTATACCTGCCTTTCCTGTTCCTCCTTGCTTGTGATTCTTCTCTGTTGGTTTCCTGGCCCTGCTTCAGCTTCTTGAACTACTTGTCCCTGCTTCGTATTGACCCTGGCTTATTCACTACTCTCCTGCTCTACGTTTGGCACCTCGTACTCTCCTGGTTTGACTCTGCTCGTTTACTACTCTTGTTGATCACGGTGTTGCCGTGGGCAACTGCCCCGTTTCCCTTTGTTCTGTGTTTCCTTGTCTGGTGTTCTGTCGTGCACTTATTGAGTGTAGGGACCGTCGCCCAGTTGTACCCCGTCGCCTAGGGCGGGTCGTTGCAAGTAGGCAGGGACTGAGTGGCGGGTAGATCAGGGTTCACTTGTCTGTTTCCCTATCCCTGTCATTACAACTAACCTTTCTGGTTCCGGATCGCAGCGGAGGTCCTGACGTCAAGCGCTGTGCGCAGCGCATGACGTCACAGCGCTATGCGCCGCGCACAACATCGAGAGTGGTCAGAACTTCCGCCGCGGCTGAAGAGGAAGGTAAGATTAGTTGCCCTGACTGGCGGGGTCCGACTCCCGGGACCCGCCAATCAGCTATTTTGAAGGGGCCGCAGCACTCGCACGAAAGCTGTGGCCCCTTCATTCCGGTCACACTGTGAATCGGTGTCGGCGATTCACAGTGTGAGCGAGTAGTGAAATGAAGGGGAAGCAGCTCTCGTACGAGTGCTGCGGCCCCTTCAAAACAGGTGATTGGCGGGTCCCGAGAGATGGACCCCGACACATCAGCTATTGATGGCCTATCCTGAGGATAGGCCATCAATGTTTAGGGACTGCACAACCCCTTTAAGCCTACGATGTAGCAGACTTAGAGGGCCCATTAGACAGGATCACAGATTGTGTGATCCTGTCTGCTGGGCCCTGTATCTAAGCCAATCACATGGTAGGCTTAGATACATGGCCCATGTGTGATCCTGTCTTATGGGCCCTGTATATAAGCCTACCACACTGTAGGTATAGATACAGGGCCCCAGCACACAGTAATCTTATACTGTATAAGATTACTGTCTGCTGGACCCTGTATCTAAGCCTACCTTGTGGTAGGCTTAGATACAGGGTCCCACAGAAAGTATCACACATGGGCCCTGTATCTAAGCCTAACACATGTGTTACTAATCGTTTTTTGTGTGTTTTCTTACAGGTTCGGTCGTTGGACTACGTCGGATTCCAGGACTACTTCGATGACGTTTTTTTTTTATTATCAATAAAATGGTGAATGAGGGTTGTGTGTTTTTTTTTTTATTTCAATAAAATATTTTTTCAATGTCTTTGTGGTTTTTTTTAAACTATATTACTACCGCCTTAGTAATGGCCGCCGGCTGATTGACAGCGTCCATTGCTAAGGCGGGGCTTAGTGTTAGCAGGTGCAGAGGCTAACACTAACCCCCATTATTACCCTGGTACCCACCGCCACCAGGGGTGCTGGGAAGTGCCAGGTACGATCCAGTACCTGACCATCTGTAGTGATGGTCGGCCACTGGGGTGGCCGCAGGCTGGTATTATCAGGAGGGGAAAGGCCAAAAAACAGTGGCCCTTCCCACCCTGGTAATGCTAGGCTGCTGCTGCTTTATTGTATCTGGCTGGTAATGAAAAATGGGGGGGACCCCAATTTTCATAACCAGCCAGATACAATGAAGCAGCAGCAGCCTAGCATTACCAGGGTGGTAGGTGCAACTGTTTTTGGCCTTCCCCAGCCTAATACTACCAGCCTGCGGCCACCCCGGTGCCTGCCCGTCACTACAGATGGACGGGTACTGGCTCGTACCCGGCTCTTCCCTGCACCCCTGGTGGCGGTGGGTACCGGGGTAATAATGGGGGTTAGTGTTAGCCTCTGCACCGGCTAACATTAAGCCCCGCCTTAGTAATGGAGGCTGTCAATCAGCCAGCGGCCATTACTAAGGCGGTGATAATAAAGTTTAAAAAGATACAAGCACATAGAAAAAATATTTTATTGAAATAAAAAAACACAACCCTCATTAACCATTTTATTGAGAAGAAAAACACATAAAGAAGCAAAATTATTATTCTTACCTTTCCTGGGTCCAGCGCCGGAGCCGCAATGTCAGCGTGCTGGGCCATGTATCTAATCCGATCATGTGTGATACTGTCTGCTGGGCCCTATATCTGATCCAATCATGTGTGATACTGTCTGCTGGGCCCTATATCTAATCCAATCATGTGTGATACTGTCTGCTGAGCCACTGTATCTAATCCTATCATGTGTGATATTGTCCGCTGGGCCACTGTATCTAATCCTATCATGTGATACTGTCTGCTCAGCCACTGTATCTAATCCTATCATGTGTGATACTGTCTGCTCAGCCACTGTATCTAATCCTATCATGCGTGATACTGTCTGCTCAGCCAATGTATCTAATCCTATCCATAGTTTATAGGGTCGTAGTGCTATAAATATGCTATGCTGTCTCCTATACACAATTTTTTTTTGGACACATATGTATTGGGGCTATTTCCCCTGAGATTTTAAGTCCTTAGTGACGCCCCTGGCTGCTAGTGCTGCATTATTGGGTCACTTAGGAGACCCAGCGATGCAGCTGAAGGCTGCGGACCGTCGGGCCATGAGAAGTTTGCGGGGGGGGGCCCAATAAGAACTTTTGCATCGGGGCCCATGAGCCTTTAGCTATGCCCCTGCCCCAGACCATCACATTACATCCACCATGCTTGACAGATGGCGTCAGGCACTCTTCCAGCATCTTTTCAGTTGTTCTGCGTCTCACAAATGTTCTTCTGTGTGATCCAAACACCTCAAACTTCGATTCGTCTGTCCATAACACTTTTTTCCAATCTTCCTCTGTCCAATGTCTGTGTGCTTTTGCCCATATTAATCTTTTCCTTTTATTAGCCAGTCTCAGATATGGCTTTTTCTTTGCCACTCTGCCCTGAAGGCAAGCATCCCGGAGTCGCCTCTTCAATGTAGACGTTGACACTGGCGTTTTGCGGGTACTATTTAATGATGCTGCCAATTGAGGACCTGTGAGGCGTCTATTTCTCAAACTAGAGACTCTAATATACTTGTCTTGTTGCTCAGTTGTGCAGCGGGGCCTCCCACTTCTCTCTCTACTCTGGTTAGACCTTGTTTGTACTGTCCTCTGAAGGGAGTAGTACACACCGTTGCCGGAAATCCTCAGTTTCTTGGCAATTTCTCGCATGGAATAGCCTTCATTTCTAAGAACAAGAATAGAATGTCGAGTTTCACATGAAAACTCTCTTTTTCTAGCCATTTTGAGAATTTAATCAAACCCACAAATGTAATGCTCCAGATTCTTAACTAGCTCAATGGAAGGTCAGTTTTATAGCTCCTCTAAACAGCAAAACTGTTTACAGCGGTGCTAACATAATTGCACAAGGGTTTTCAAGTGTTTTCTAGTCATCCATTAGCCTTCTAACACAGTTAGCAAACACAATGTACCATTAAAACACTGGAGTGATGGTTGCTGGAAATGGGCCTCTATACACCTATGTAGATATTGCATTAAAAACCAGATGTTTGCAGCTAGAATAGTCATTTAGCCCATTAACAATGTATAGAGTGTATTTTTCATTAATTTAATGTTATCTTCATTGAAAAAAACTGTGCTTTTCTTGCAAAAATAAGGAAATTTCTAAGTGACCCTAAACTTTTGAACGGTAGTGTATACTGTATATATATATATATATATATATATATATATATATATTCACAATCGTGAAAAATTTGCATTCTGTTTCTTTTTTTCTTTACTTTTTTTTCACTAACATAGTTTACAAATGTCATGAACAAGACCAACAGTGTCGGGGAACCGGGAGGTCAGCTGTCCCCGACAGCTGACACTCCAGTCTTGCTGGTCAGCGAACCATCGCCGCTGATTTTGGCAATTAACCCCATAAAAGCGTGCGATCGATTGCGATCACCTCATTTAAGGGTTTTGAAGCACACCGGCATGGGGGCTGCCGATACTTGTTGTGGCAATCGGAGGCCAGACAATGACCTCCAGGTTGCCATGTACGGGAGCCACGGGGGAGCAGCCTCCGGCCTGTCGTCCGAAGCTTCCTGTCAGTGTGACTGTCACGTCACAATGACAGTTAGGGCATGACCACACATGGCGGAATTCCTCCGCAACTGTCCGCATCAATGCCGCACCTAATCCGGGTTGCGGATTACGGCTGCGGATCTGCACAAAATGTGCAGAAAATTGATGCGGACTGGCCGCTGCGGACTGCAGGAAAAGTGCTTCCCTTCTCCCTATCAGTGCAGGATAGAGAGAAGGGACAGCACTTTCCCTAGTGAAAGTAAAAGAAATTCATACTTACCGCCCGTTGTCTTGATGACGCGTCCCTCCTTCGGCATCCAGCCCGACCTCCCTGGATGACGCGGCAGTCCATGTGACCGCTGCAGCCTGTGCTTGGCCTGTGATTGGCTGCAGCCGTCACTTCCACTGAAACGTCATCCTGGGAGGCCGGACTGGAGACAGAAACAGGGAGTTCTCGGTAAGTATGAACTTATATGTTTTTTTACAGATACATGTATATTGGGATCGGTAGTCACTGTCCCGGGTGCAGAAACAGTTACTGCCGATCGCTTAACTCTTTCAGCACCCTGGACAGTGACTATTTACTGACGTCTCCTAGCAACGCTCCCGTCATTACGGGAGCCCCATTGACTTCCTCAGTCTGGCTGTAGACCTAGAAATACATAGGTCCAGCCAGAATGAAGAAATGTCATGTTAAAAAACCAATACGCTCCGCACCACACATAACATGTGCATGACAGCTGCGGACTTCATTGCGGAACTTAGAATCTCCATTGAAGTCAATGGAGAAATTCCGCCATGAGTCCGCAACCAGTCCGCCACTGCTCCGCAACAGACAGAGCATGCTGCGGACACCACATTCCGCTCCGCAGCCTATGCTCCGCAGCGGAATTGTACGCATCGTGTAAACGAACACTGCGAAATTAAAGTGAAAGTCAATGGAGAAACGGCTCCGCTGCGGATTAACGCTGCGGAGTGTCCGCAGCGGAATTTAAGTGAAAATCCGCCATGTGTGAACCCGCCCTTAGAATACATTACACTACGTAGGTTGTGTAATGTACTCTAGCAGCGATCATAGCTGCAAGTCTAAATGTCCCTAGTGCAACAAGTAAAAAAAAGTAAAAATAAGTAATAAAAATGTTTTTAAAAAAAGTGTCAAAATAAAAGTTATAAGTTATATAAACAAAAAATGCTTTCTTTCCTATAATAAGACTTTCATTATAGGAAAAAAATGAACACGTTAAAAAAAGTACACATATTTGGTATCAACGCGTTCGTAAGAACCCCAACTACAAAACTTTAATGTTATTTTTCCTGCACGATGAACACCCCAAAAAAATTAACAAAAAACTACACCGGAATCGCTATTTTTTGGTCACCACCCCTCCCAAAATAGAGAATAAAAAGTGATCAAAAAGTCGTCTGTATCCGAAAATAGTACCGATAAAAACTACAACCCGTCCTGCAAAAAACGGGCCCTTACACAGCTTTTTGACTAAAAAATAAAAAAGTTATGGCTCTCAGAATATGGTGACACAGAAAATAATTTATTTGATAAAAAAGTGATTTTATTGTGCAAACGCTGCAAAACAATAAAAAACCTATATACATATGGTATCGCCGTAATCGTACCGACCCGCAGAATAAAGTAACATTTTCATTTATAGTGCACGATGAACGACGCAAAAAATAAACTAAAAAACATTGTGAGAATTGCTTGTTTTTGGTCACCCGGCTTGCAAAAAAATGGAATAAAAAGTGATCAAAAAATTTACATCTACCCCAAAATGTACCAATGAAAAGTACAGATTGTCTAACAACAAATAAGCCCTCACACAGCTCCGGTGGTGAAAAAATAAAAAAGTTCTGGCTCTCAGAATATGGCAATGCAAAATGTGCAGAGTATTCCAAGATCGGGCGCCATTTATTAGTGCGACACTGGCCACACATCTATTGAATTACCGCATTATTATACCCTTTTATTATGCCCTGATGTTCTCCGCACAGATTACACATGCCCTTCACATTATAAAATGAAATACCAGCAAAACCCCAAACAGAACAACCGCCAAGCAAAATCTGAGCTCAAAAAGCAAAATGGCGCCCCTTCTCTTCTGAGCGCTGCAGCGTGCCCAAACAGGAGTTTGTGCCCACATATATGGCATCGCCATACCCAAGAGAACCCGCTTAACGTTTTATGAAGTAATTGTCTTCAGTGGCACAAACTGGGCACAACATAATATGCACTAAAATGGCATACCAGTGGAAAATTGCAATATTCACTTTGAACCATCCGCTGTACATTAACCCCCTTGCACACTATAACTTAATAGCACGTCATGGTGAGGGGGTTGATGTATGGAGCCGGCTCACGCGCTGAGCCCGCTCCATATGCTGTGCGTGTCAGCTGTGCATTACAGCTGACACCCAGGACTAACGGACAGGAACAGCGATCGTGCGGTTACAGAAGCCTGTAAAAATAACAATATACTGCAATACATTAGTATTGCAGTATATTGTATCAGCGATACAAGGATCGCTGGTTCAAGTCACCTAAGGGGACCAATAAAATGTGTAGAAGAATTAAAGTTATTAGTAGTGAGAAAGAAAAAAGTAAAAAAAAAACTCCTTTTCCCATTTTTATTCTAAAGTAATGCAAAAAAATAAACAAAATTGGTATCGCTACGTCTGTGAAAGGCCGAACTATTACAATATACCATTATTTATTTATGAACACCGTAAAAGCGTAAATAATTTAAACCGCAAAAATTGCTGTTTTTTTGTCACCTTAGCTCTCCAAAAAAAATGTAATATAACTTTTTTATCACTTTTTATGTACCAAAAATGGTACCAATAAAAACTACAGCTCGTCCCACAAAAAATAACACCTCCCACCACTCAATCAACCGAAAAATAAAAAAGTTACGGCTCTAAGAATGTGGTGAAGCAAAACAATTTTTATTTTAACAAATAGATTTTTCTTTGTAAAAGTAGTATAATATAAATATAAATTTGATATCATCGTAATTGTATTGAGCCGCAGAATAAAGTAAAGTTTTCGTTTTTACCGCATGGCGAATGCTGTAAAAACGAAAACCCCAAAAAATGGAATCAGATTTTTTTTCCAATTTCAGCCCGCAAATAATTTTTTTCTGTTTCCCAGTACATTTTATGGCACTTTAAATGTTGTAAATAGAAACTACAACTCCCCCCGCAAGAAATAAACCCTCACACCACTCTACTGACAGAAAAAGAAAAAAAGTTATGGCTCTTGGAAGGCGGGGAGTGAAAAATGAAAATAAGAAAGCAAAAAATGGATCAGTCCTGAAAGGGTTAATTCATTTCTAATGAAAAAAAAATGTATGACCCCATACTCGAGAGAAATTGCTTTACAAAAATTGGTTGTTTTTTTCTCATTTATACCTTGTGAAAATTCAACATTTTAGTGGAAAAAAATTGTGATATTCATTTTTGCGGCCTAATTCTAATAAATTCTGCAAAAGACCTGTGGGGTCTAAATGCTCACTATACCCCTAGAAAAATTCCTTGAGGGGTGTTTCCAAAATAGGTTAACTTGGGGCCTTTCCACTGTTTTGGTCCCTCCAGGGCGTTGCAAATGTGACATGGCACCGAAAACCAATCCAGCAAAATCCGTGCTCCAAAGTCCAAATGGCGCTCCTTCCCTTCTGAGCGCTGCCATGGGTCTAATCAGCAGTTTATTACCACATATGGGGTATTGCCGTAATCAGGAGAAAATGCTTTACAAATGTTGTGGTTCTTTTTTAACTTTATTCCTTGTAAAATGTTTAAATTTCTATGCTTTTTCAGAAAAAAAGTAGATTTTAATTTTCACGGCCTAATTCCTCTAGATTCTGCAAAAAACCTGTGTGGTCAAAATGCTAACTAAACCCCTAGATACATTTCTTGAGAGGTGTAGTTTCCAAAATGGGGTAACTTTTGGGGTGTTTCCACTGTTTTGGTCCCTCCAGGGCATTGCAAATGCGACATGGCACCGAAAACCATTCCAGCAAAATCTGTGCTCCAAAATCTAAATGGTGCTCCTTCCCGTCTGAGCCCTGCTGTTGGTCCATTCAGCAGTTTATTACCACATATGAGCTATTGCCGTAATCGGGAGACATTGCTTTACAAATGTTGGGGTACATCTTCTTCGTTATTCCTTGTAAATATTAAACATTTCTATGTTTTTTCAGATTCTCATACAAAGATAGAAAAAAAGAAAGAGAACGGCGCTCTTCTAAGGTGATAATGTTACAGGCCTGACGAAGACCACAGTGCGTGGTCGAAACGCGTTGCAGCACAGTCTATTTTATTGTTTTATCTGTATTTCAAATAAAATCGTTGCTTCAATACTGACGATTTCGTGGAAGAAACAATCTATTCACACCTGAGCGCCCGTAGATAGGAGCATTTTTTTCTTCAAAGTTTGCTTTATGTTTTTTTTTAGAAAAACAGTAGATTTTCATTTTTACAGACTAATTCCAATATATTTAGTGAAACACCTGTGTGGTCAAAATGCTAACTATACCCCTAGATAAATGCCTTGAGGGGTGTAGTTTCCAAAATGGGGTAACATTTGGGGTGTTTCCACTGTTTTGGCACCACAAGACCTCTTCAAACCTGACAAGGTGCCTAAAATATATTCTAAAAAAAAGGAGGCACAAAATCCACTAGGTGTTCCTTTGCTTCTGAGGCCTGTGTTTCAGTCCATTAACTCCCTAGGGCCACATATTTCTCAAAACTGCAGAATCTTGGCAATAAAATATTGAGTTGCATTTCTCGGGTAAAACCTTCTGTGTTACAATTTTTTTTTATTAGATATGAATTTTGGCAGAAAAAATTAAATGTGTAAATTTCACCTCTACTTTGCTTTAATTCCTGTGAAACACCTAAAAGGTTAAAACACTTTGTGAATGCTGATTCGAATACCTTGAGGGTGCAGTTTTCAAAATGGGGTGACTTCTTGCAATTTTCTAATATATAAGGCCCTCAAAGCCACTTCAGAACTGAACTGTAACCTGAAAAAATGGCCTTTTGAAATTTTCTTTAAAATATCAGAAATTGCTGCTAAAGTTCTAAGCCTTGTAACGTCCTAGAAAAATAAAAGGACGTCCAAAAAACTATGCAAACATAGAGTAGACATATGGGAAATGTTAACTAGTAACTATTTTGCATGGTATTACTATCTGTTTTACAAGCAGATACGTTTAAATTTAGAAAAATGCTAATTTTTGCTAAGTTTTTCTAAATTTTGGTGTTTTTCAGAAATAAATACCGAAATTATCGACCAAATTTTTTCACTAACATAAAGGACAACATGTCACGAGAAAACAGTCTCAGAATCACTTGGATAGGTAAAAGCATTCCGATGTTATTACCACATAAAGTAACACATGTCCGATTTGAAAAAATTGGCTGTGTCCTGAAGGCCAAAACAAGCTGGGTCCTGAAGGGGTAAATTAACACTCCAGGCAAAGCAAATGCACTGTGTTATGCCTAATACAAGGCCTGAAGGGGTGGTTCATGACAAAGAGATTCAAAGAACACCAAAGAGAGAATTAATCAAGTCAAGTACTATTCTCTCAGACCCTGGACTAGGCATAACACAGTGTATCAGTTTTCACTGTAATGTATCACATCTAAGTTATGAAATTAGATGTGATAGTTGAACAGGTGGATCCTGCCTGTCAGAACCCATCACTGAACCCGTTAGTTCCGCAGGACTGACGGATAAAGTGAATAGTGCTAGATACAGCTGCTCTCTATAGAGAATACAAAGCAACTGTATCTAAAAAATGTTAAATATTTTTTTATAAAAATTATTTGTAAAGTTGCACCAAACACATTAATACACCTTTTTATTTTAAAAAAATTGCCTTGCAAAGGTGTACATAGCCTATAATCTATGAACATGGCTTTACACGTCATTTTCAGTTCACAGTACTGTACGCCCATGTTTTCCTTAGCAATATGTACAGCTATACCTCCAAAGGAAATGGTAGGAAAAACCTTTTATGCTTTCCAACACTTTTCACCTAATCTGCACATTGCCAGAAAAAGGTCTTGTCATCTACTCATTTGCGCAAGTGACATAGATGGAACAATAAAAGGATTAACGTTATTCTTCTACGCTCAATCTTATATTAGCTCATTATTCAAATTGGCATCAAATTGAACATTAAATGCACCAGATACAGGATATACAGACCAGAAATTCTAAACTGCCACTACCTACCACATCAAAGGCTAAAAAAGTGCCCTCATTCAATCCACAATCTACTTACATATTGTACTTTTAAGCAGCGACGGCCTTAGGGGTGTGCGACCTGTGCGAGCCTGTCAGCAAGGAGTAATGATATGTGCCTGTGTGTATACATGTCTCTGCATGTGTATATTTGTGTGTATACGTCTCGGGGTTTGCATGTGTATACGTTCCAGTATGTGTGTATATGTGTGTCTGTGTCTATATATGTGTCTGCATGTATATATATATATATATATATATATATAAATATATATATATATACACGTCTCTGTGTGTGTTTATATGTGCCTGTGCGGGTATAGTTATCAGAGTGCGTTATCTGTGGTGTTACATAAGACTGCAGGTTACATCTACTACATTATCTGTACTCAGAGCGTTATCACTGTGGTATTACATAGGACCACAGGTAATATCTACTGCATTATCTGTATTGTGTATATATGTGCCTGTGTGGGTATATATGGATCTGTATGTGAATTTGTCTTTGTGCTTGTATATATGTGCCTTTGAGTATATATATGTGCCTGTATGTCTGTATATGTGCCTTTATGTATTTGTATATGTTCCTGTCTAGGTACTTAAGTTTGTGTGTGTGTGTGTGTGTGTGTGTATGTGAGTGAGTGTACAAATAAAAGAACACTCTATGCCTGTCCGGCACTAACTATACAGTCAGGTATCCTAACTAACACAGTGCCTGGCACCATAAACCATGCAGACCATACAACCTGTTATGAATGCAGTCGGTTTGCTCTCACAAGCTCCTCTCCCAAGGCTGAGAGAGAGTGTGACTGAACTGCAGCCTTTTTAAAGGGCTATCACACCTGACCCCTGATTAATAGCTAGACAGCTTAAGACCAGGACTGTGTGGATGAAGTGGGAACCCACCCATCTCTACCCACTCCAACAACCAGGCCCTTTTCCAGGTTTTAGATAAAACCTATTGTAGAGGGAGAACCACATTCTCTGCTGAATTTAGTCTCTGGTTGTTTTCAGATCGCAGAAGACAAAAATCTTGGGGAAATATAGACCCCATCCACAACCTCTCCACGTGGTCTGTCACAATATCTATCTATCAATCTATCTATCTATCTATCTATATATATATATATATATATATATATATATATATATATATATATACATACATATATGAGTCTGCATGTCTATATATTTACATTTATGTATGTATATATTCTAGAATGTGTGTGTTTCTAGTATGCAGTATATATGTTGCCTGTTTGTCTAAAAATCTGCCTTTATGTATGTACAGTATATATGTTCCAGTATGGTTAATTTTTATTTTGTGGAGTCCCGCACAGGGCGCCATCCAACCTAAGACGGGCCCTGCTTCTAACAGTGAATTGGTTAGGGTAGCTTCTCACGAATCCACTCCCGAACATTTTTGCAAAAAGTGCCTAAAACAGTTAAGAAATGTGGCACACAGCATGTAGCCACAATTATGGCTTAGTTTGAGCCAATACCCAATATTTTATGATGTAATGTACGATGTATTTATGATACTTAATACATGATACTTACACTATTTTGTATTGTCTTTGGCAAATGTGTTTTAACAAATGAGAGTAAAAAATTTTTGACAGATGACAGCTTTGACAGTATGAGAATCATTAGTGAATATTACATTTAACATGAGCCCACAGCTTTGTATCAATTTGTGTATGCTTCTTGGCAGCTAAGGTGTAAAACACAAATCCCCCCCACACACATGCACACACCACAACAAATAAAACACAGTGTGCCTCGCACATAAAACCCTTCTAATAACAGCTTTTACATTTGCCCATAACAACCAATAAGATGTTATATTTTTCCCCAAAGCTATAGTTAAGAAAAAAAAAATAAAAAAAATTACCACATCTTTAATAAACAAGCAAAACATTTCTAAAACAATATGGTGGCCGAAGTAAAATGTGAAATGTAAACCTCAGTTCACAAGGATCTCTAGTTAAGGGCTAAACATTAATGATACAGGTCTATGGTCTAAGTAATTTTCTGATGACAAAAAAATAAAAACCCTGTCAAACAACCTTTGCACTGTAAATGTGTTATGCTCCCTGTTAATTGATATTACTGCAATTTTTCTATAATGCACAACTAATTTGCTGTTATTTCCATGGTATGATAATTATCTCTATATACAATATTGTTTTTTGGCAGTCTATATATATATATATATATATATATATATATATATATAATCTCTCGACTAGATAATTCTGAAGAAGAATCTCTGGTGATCATTCGGTGATCTAACATTCATGCACATATACCACGCAGTGTGCAGGATTTTTTTTAACACAGAAGCCTATGGGTAACGTTTGCCACTCTATGGCATACGTCACAGACATCCATTAAAGGTAAACGTCATTGGCTTTTCAATAGCTTTTCATGACGTATACGTTAAATGGATACCATTATATTCTATGGGAGACATATATATCCGTTAAACAAATGTCTAATTGTGGCATCCATCGCCCATAGACTATTTTGGTATCTATTTAACGAAGTCATGAACAGGGCCTTGAGAGTTCATTATTTATCCATTTAACGTATGCCATAAAACTCTATGGTGACGGATGCCATTGTTTACATATGATTAGTTCAAATGTAGAAAGTATACACCTCCTGTACCTTACTGCTCCCATACAGTCAACACTGCCTTGTGGTTGTTGGGTGGGGAGAGAGGACAAGCCTTGATAGGTAAAAACATGTACAGTGCTAGTAAAAAATATATTTACTGCTTCTTATTTTCTAAATTAACTCTTAGGATTGTAGGAACAAGCAGACAAAACACAGAATTTTTCTATCAAATGTTTTTTAGAAATCTGTGTTGTCATCTTGGCTGAGACATCAAAGCCACTCATGAAACCAGTTATTCACAGGAAGGGCTGTATTATTGGGTCAATAAAACCATATTCTTAAACATGTAATATCTTTTTATTAACAGAACTCAAAAGTCTGATAAAATCTCCAAATGGAAAATCATTATGGTGACATAGATAGTTCCTTAAATAGCAATTTATGACTGCTATATGCCATGCACAGGGGATATCTGTGATATTTGTGTGAAATGTTCTATAGAAATATACATATTTCATATATTGTATGTGTTGTATTAGGTAGAAGATGTTTCCAATTGTATGCCACTATATACTTTTTTTTTTTAAAGTATTTGTAAAAGAAAAGTATGCGGTTGGAATACAGTTCCATCCCTTATTTTTGCAGAATACCTATTTTTTTCAAATAAAGGTTACAAATGTTAACTAGAAATTGCCAACCGTTTCTCTCGGCCTTGCGGATCCGGTAGTTCCGTGTCGAAAAATATACAGCCCATTGATTTTAATGAGAATTGGCATTGCAGGAGAACTGAACACAGATCATTGGGGGTGTTGTAGTTTACCGGATAGATTTGGATAAAGTTTTCAGCTTCTTTAAGCCTGTCTGCACTGCTCCAAAAACTATGAGTAAGTCACATTGAATGTGGGATAATAAATGTTTCATGATTAATGTTATACTATATGGCCAAAAGTATGGGTACACCTGATAACACTCCCTGTGTATGCGTGTTGGACATCCAGTTCCAAAACCATGTGCATTAATATGGAGTTCGGACCCATTTTGCAGCTACAATAGCCTCCTCTCCTAAGCTTTTACACAAGATTTTAGAGTGTATCTATAAGAATTTGTACCCATTCAGCTAAAAGAGCATTTGAAATGTCAGGCACTGATGTTGGACAAGAAATTATCATTCTAATAAATCCGAAAGGTGTTCGATGGGGTTACGGTCAGGACTCTACCATGGGCCTCGCCTTATCCAAATTCCTGCACAAAGTTTGAGGCATACAGTTTTGTCCAAGATTACTCTTTACTGAAAATAAGGAGCCCAGCCCAAACCCTGAAAAGCAGCCCCAGACAACTAACTATCCTACACCAAATTTTACAGTAGGCACTATGTATTCCCATAGGTAGTGTTCTCTAGACTTGAGCGCATCTGCTCAGGCTTGGAAGCCCATTTCATGTCACTTATATTCACAGTTTGTAGCGAGTGATGCAACAGAGGAT
The DNA here is from genome assembly GCF_050947455.1 of Rhinoderma darwinii. NCBI lineage: Eukaryota > Metazoa > Chordata > Amphibia > Anura > Rhinodermatidae > Rhinoderma > Rhinoderma darwinii. The sequence goes on along the minus strand of NC_134689.1, from coordinate 181,085,006 downwards.
AGGTAATTTTGACATCCTTGATGTCTAGCCTGATGTGAGCTCGATTACATTAACTATGATTTACCTACCACTGCTGCCTCACAAAAGAACCAGCTAAACCTGGCTAAAAAAAACCTATAATATACATTGAATCTTCAAGGGAGAACTCACTAAGACTGTCACAGGGTTTACCAGACAGATCCAGAATCCAGGTCAATGAGTCTCTGACATAGAGACAAAAGACAAGATAACTTACACCCTCGAGGCAGAAAGACAAAACATTGCGGATCACACGAGCAGGTTAGAGACCCATGAATTTAACCTGGAGGACCAAAAAAAAACAGTCTAGAAGAGCTAATATAAGTAAAACAATGCCTCCCGGAATCCGTTACAGCTTTTATAGAACAAGTCAATACACTGTTCTGGGCTCTACTACCGCAAACCATATCTGCACTATCCATTGCGCATTGACGCGGCCCAGAAACCTAGATGTCCTAAGGACGTGATTCTATGTCTGCTTTACCAAACTTGCTATGTGCAACCTGATTACATTGCCAGGTATTCCACCCTCGGAAAATGGTCTGAAAATGTGTATGCCATTCTTGCTTTCTCCAAGTTGGAGTGCAAAAGACACTTAAGACCAATCACCACGGCCCCTCAGGAGGGAGCAGATATGGTAAAGATGGGGTATCCATTTTAACCTGAGATTTCAGGTAAATTCTCCTTCGTGGGCAAGTCCTTTTCATAGGCACAACAGGTCCTGAGACGTGAAGGTTTTTTAACGGGACTCGGCAGCTCCACTACAACCTCATTTGCAACACCCAAAGAGGACATGGACAGCAAGGCCTTCTCCCAACCTAAGATTACCGCTCCTGCTTCCTAAATTACCCTGGAGGTGTCTAGGCACTAAGTGAGCTTCTCCACATCTCACCCTGATAACTCTTCATTTGACTCCCGTGAGTGTGTTAAGTCCATACCCCTTTCTCATGATGGTAGACTACTGCTGACTCCAACATCCCCATGTTCTGCTATGCTCTCCAAACCTATGAATGGGGCATGGGACTACCACAGTTTCCTTTAAGATACCCACTATTGAAGGTCCCATTCTGTGAGTAACTGTTTTACCTACCTCCTGACTCCTTTGTGTGGATTAGACTACCGTGTTTTCCCACAGACTCAGACGCTGCTAGTGTTAAGGTGGCAGAACCCTACCAGGCTGTCGCCTCACTCGTCTCTTCATATTCTATATAAGTTGGACTGTTTGGTTTTTGATGGTGGGTTATGTTAGCAAAGTTTTGGAAAGGTCACGATCTTTGACCTCTAGTTGAACAGGGTTTTGTTTTTTTACTAATCTGCATTAACACATTAAAACCATATGATGTTGAATTGAGCAGACTACCAGCATGCATTTCCTATGTGATATGTGTCGTGTAATTTCTCATAATGTCCGTGGATTCAATTCTCCCACAGGGTCTTATCCTTACCGGCTGTAAGTGGCTCATAAGGCCTTTATGAGGAGTAAGAAATATTGATTCTTGCATTGAAAAGCACAGAACTAGTATCTCTTGTATGTATATATTTCTAAAATTAAAGTGTATGAGTCTATAAGTAAGAGGACATGGCGAGTATCTCTGATAAAAACCTCCCTCAAAGTCCTGAATAGGACAATATATAAATGAACCGCTGGCTAGCCAAGTGGGTTTGACCGCCAGTGATTCTCAATGGGCATAGCTAGGAGAGAGCCTCTCACGCTGACCTATCAGCGTGAAGCTGCTTCCTCCAGACAGACTTAAGCCAGCGTCATCACGAGAGGCTCTGACACTGACCTATCAGCGTGAGGCTGTTTCCTCCAGACACTCCTAGGCCAGCGTCATCGCGTGAGACTCACAATAAATTTGCCCTCTTTGAGATGATAATGAGCATCCGATATCTTCCTTCCACTGTAAAATGTTGCTGTGGCAAATAGTAACTGTGGCATCTAAGCGGTTAGACAGAGGGCGGACCTTCTGTCACCCCCCCCCCTGTGATTGCAATGGGCCGATGAGTTGTCATGGCAACTGGGGACCTAATAAGGCCAGAAGTATTGCAGTGTATTTTCTAAGCTATCCCATGTTCAAGTCCCCTAGTGAGACTAAAAACAAACGTAAATAGAAACAAAATATTAAAAGTAAAAAACAAAAGATTTTCTCATTTATTACATAAAAAATATAAACAATAAATAAATACACCGTGTTCCAAATTATGATGCACATTGGATTTAAGTGTCATAAACATTTAATTATTAGTTTTTCAATTAAACTCATGGATGGTATTGTGTCTTAGGGCTCTTTGGATCATTGTAATCAATCTCAGAGACCTGTGATAATTAATTTGCCAGGTGTGCCCAATCAAGGGAAACCACTTAAGAAGTACATTCCACATTATTAAGCAGGCCACAGGTTTCAAGCAATATGGGAAAGAAAAAGGATCTCTCTGCTGCCGAAAAGCATGAAATAGTGCAATACTTTGGACAAGGTATGAAAACATTGGCTATTTCAAGAAAACTTAGGCGTGATCATCGTACTGTGAAAAAATTTGTGGCTAATTCAGAGCACAGACGGGTTCGTTCAGATAAAGGCATAATGAGGAAGATTTCTGCCAGACAAATGAATAGGATTAGGAGAGCAGCTGCTAAAATACCATTGCAAAGCAGCAAACAGGTATTTGAAGCCGCTGGTGCCTCTGAAGTCCCGCGAACCTCAAGGTGTAGGATCCCCCAGAGGTTTGCAAGTGTGCATAAAGCTATTATTCGGCCACCCCTAAACAATGCTCGCAAGCAGAAACGGTTGCAGTGGGCTCAGAAATACATGAAGACTAATTTTCAAACCGTGTTGTTTACTGATGAGTGCCGTGCAACCCTGGATGGTCCAGATGGATGGAGTAGTGGATGGTTGGTGAATGGCCACCATGTCCCAACAAGGCTGCGACGTCAGCACGGAGGTGGCGGAGTCATGTTTTGGGCTTGAATCATGGGGAGAGAGCTGGTAGGCCCCTTTAGGGTCCCAGACAGTGTGAAACTGACCTCTGTAAAGTACGTAGAGTTTATGACTGACCACTTTCTTCCGTGGTACAAAAAGAAGAACCGTGCCTTCCGTAGCAAAATTATCTTCATGCATGACAATGCACCATCTCATGCTGCAAAGAATACCTCTGTGTCATTGGCTGCTATGGGCATAAAAGGAGAGAAACTCATGGTGTGGCCTCCATGTTCCCCTGACCTCAACCCTATTGAGAACCTTTGGAGCATCCTCAAGCAAAATATCTGAGGGTGGGAGGCAGTTCACATCAAAACAGAAGCTCTGGGAGGCTATTCTGAAATCCTGCAAAGATATTTAAGCAGAAACTGTGCAAATACTCACAAATTCAATGGATGCAAGAATTGTGTAGGTGATATCAAAGAAGGGGTCCTATGTTAACATGTAACTTGGCCTGCTAAGTTTTTTTTGATGGAAAGAGCTTTTGATTTTTGTAAATATGACCTCCTGATGCTGCAAATTCAACAAATTACCATTCTAATTCTCTTTACAACCTTTGAAATGTTTTGATCTCTGTTGTGCATAATAATTTGAAACAGTGCATTTTGAGTTTTTTACTTCTAAAAAAAAATCTGTTATCATTAGGAGATTTGTTCAATAAAATTTGCATTATACTCCAACGGTTGATGGCTTGAAGATTATACTGACTGTCATTTGCTTCGACCATTTAGGAAAATCAGCGAAAAATAACACTTGCATAATAATTTGGAACGCGATGTAAACATAAATTTAAACATAAAATATCACATTATTTTTCCTGCTTGGTGAATGGCGTAAATAAAAATAGATATTTTTTGGTTACATCGTCTAACAAAAAAATGTACATGTCATTTTGCATGGTGAATTCCGTAAAATGAAAACCAAAAAACATTTTCTATTTCACCTCACAAAAACATTTTTAAAAGACTTTCAGTACATTATAAGATATATTAAATAATGCTATTATAAAATACAACTCATACTGCAAACAAAAACCCTCTCATACTGCTATGTCAATGGAAAAATAAAAAAAGTTATGTCTCTTGGAAGATGGGGATGGAAAAATGAAAATGAATCAATTAAAAGTTGATGTAGCAAAAAGGTGTTAATATTATTGTATTTGTTTTTCTCTTTTATTTTTTGCATGGTGTCAAACAGCTTTTGTTCAAATACTTTACGTGTGTGACGATTCTATGAAACCTCACTACATATGGCACATTCAGACGTGGCGGAATTGCTGTTGAATTCCGTTGCGGACAGTCCGTAGTGGAATTCTGATGCAGACATTTTTTACATTTGTTTCTATACATTTTTAGGAAACTTAGTTCAGCGTTGCAGAAAATAACTGTGCGGAATTTAGGCTGCTAGAATTCTCCCTCCGCAGCATGCTCATTAGGGCTTTTCACACGTGGCGGAATTTTTCCGCTGCAAATGTTATTGCAGATTTGGGGCAATTACACAATGAATCTGCACCGACATTTGCATATTTGACAGGTAATTCAGACGTTGCAGATATCACAGCGGACTTGCCACAGATTTCAGTTTTTGCATTGCAAAGGCTGAAATCTGCAGTGAAATTCTGCTTCTTCTCCGCATCGTCATGAGCATGCTGCGGAGGGAAAATTCTGCACCGCAGCCTGATTTCCGCACAGTTATTTTCTGCAATGTCTGAACTAACTTTCCTAAAAATGTAGAGAAACAAATGTAAAAAACGGCTGCTGCAGAATTCCACTGCGAACTGTCCGCAGCGGAATTCAACAGCAATTCCGCCACGTGTGAATGTGCCCTTATGTTGCAGAGAAGCAGCGGAATTTGACTGCGTATTTCAGCCTTTGCATTGCAAAGGCTGAAATCTGCAGCAAGTCTGCTGTGATATCCACAACGTCTGACTTACCGGTCAAATATGAAAATGTTGCTGCAAAGTCTCCAAAAATCTGCAGCAACATTTTCAGCGGAAAAATTCCGCCACATCTGAAAATGGCCTTAGCAGGGCGATTTGATTATCTCTTGTATTTATTATTTTGTTTCTAAGATTAAAGTGTATGATTTTCTAGATAATGCTTACAACATTGATAAATTGTAACAAGCAAAAAATGTTTCTTAAAACACAAAAAAATTTGAGTTTCTATTACAACCTATGATAATGGCATACCTCAAGTGCTAGAAAAAAAATAAGCGAAACAACATGAAATGTTATATACTATCTAATATTATTGTTCTGTGAAAGTCGTTAGGCTAAGATATTATTGAGAAAATGTTTCTTTTTTGTTTTGTATTAACGTTGACACAAACTACTGTCCATGAATGGGTTAAATATTTTTTTTTTCCTTGATTAATAAATAAACCTAAAAACTCCAACAACTCAAGGTTTCTTCTGATGCTGCTGCATGCTCACTTCATTTGATATACTTCATCACCAAAAGAGCCTTTGAGAAAAAAAAAAGTAAATGTAATTGCTTCTCACAAGCTCAATCTGTTCTCAGAAGTGTTATCATATGTTCACAAATAAGGCACCTTACAATAGACTAAATAATTACCTGATTATCCAGCTTTCTATATGACAAGACCTGCAAAATCATTTATACACTTGAACAACATGAAAACAGTGTGAAAATGGGAAGAGAAAGACTGACAATTCTCAAACTTCATGCTTACTGTATAGTATATGGCTCTGGAAACAAGGCTGCGGCTAGCTGTCAAAAAAAACAAACACCTATTAATGAAACACTGATAAATTGAGCCACAGCATTGTAAGATGCTATTCAGTGGGCTCAATAATATGATATAGACATTGGAAGCATTTTCCATGCGAACGGATATATATTTAGATGCACCCACTCATAGATATCAATCCCTGCTACATTCAGTACAGTGTAAAGTATATGCAACAACGACCAAACTATGCTCACAAGAGCCAATAAAAAATACAAAGATGGTGAGAGCCAAAGAGAAAGATTTTAGATAGATAGATAGATAAAAGATAGATAGATAGATAGATAGATAGATAGATAGATAGATAGATAGATAGATAGATAGATAGATAGATAGATAGATAGATAGATAGATAGATAGATAGATAGATAAATTTGGCAAATCTTGCTAGACATGTAAGGGCATGTGCAGACGTGGCGGATTTCTGCAGACACTGTCCGCATCAATGCCGCACATAATCTGCGTTGCAGATTCCATTGCGCCTTTGCGAAGTATATTGCTGCGGATTAGTCGTTGAGGATTCAGGTGAAGAGTACATCCTGCTCTCTTTGAAAACATTCCATCTCAGTCTGGTTATAGACCTCGAAACACATTGGTCCAGCCAGAATGATTAAATATCCTGATTGCGAAAGCAATCCGCAACGCAACACACATAATATCTGCGGATTTCATTGCGTAATTTTGCAACTCCATTGAAGTCAATGGAGAAATTCCGCCACAAGTATGCATCAAGTCCGCAACAGCCAGTGTATGCTGCGGACACCAAATTCCGCACCGCAGCCTATGGTCCGCAGCAGAGTTGTCCGCAACATCTGCACGAAGATAACTAAAAAGGTGTGGAAACCAATGGACAAACTGTCTGCTGCGGTTTTCCAGTGCGGTCCGCAGTGGAATTCCACAGCAATTCCGCCACGTGTGAACGTGCCCTTAGACTCTTTTCTCTTTTTGTTATACCACCTCTTTGTTGGCTTAGTTTAGGCCAATTTTTTTGCTAAATTTTGGCAAACTATGGCGCATTTTACACCATGCCTTTTTTTTTTTTGCTAAGCCGCACCCCATTTTATCACACTTTTTAATACTGTCTAGCGAGGCACAAAAAGTGTCTAAAACACAGAATAAGGGCACATTCACACGTGGCGGAATTGCTGTTGAATTCCGCTGTGGACAGTCCGCAGTGGAATCCGTGTTTTACATTTGTTTCTATACATTTTTAGGAAAGTTAGTGCAGACATTGCAGAAAATAACTGTGTGGAAATCAGAATTTTCCCTCCGCAGTATACTCATGACGTTGCGGAGAAGAAGCGGAATTTCACTGCAGATTTCAGCATTTGCATTGCAAAAACTGAATTCTGTGGCAAGTCCGCTGTGATATCTGCAACGTCTGAATTACCTGTCAAATATGCAAATGTTGGTGCAGATTCGTTTGCAGCGGAAAAATTCCGCCACGTCTGAACATGCCTTAAATCTGGCACTATACATGTAGGCTATTTTTTTGGCACAAATTTTGCCAGAATTAGTAAACTTTTACATCTGTAATGAATGCCTAAGTTGCAGTGCTCACATTATAATAAGCAGTCGCAGGTTGGTATACCTATGAGTTGCAGTATTTTACTCATATGCAATGTGGCGATGGAAGATGTCAGATCCAGGAATTATTCATGTAAACAGTGGTGATTCAGTCGATACCAGCTTATTATATTATGTCACACACTATTTCCCACCCCTGTTTGAATCTGATAGGGCACCTGTACTATATGAGACTTGCTGTTCTACAGCACACACAAGCCATGAGTAAGAAAACACGTAGGCTTTCTACACCCACCCCTGATGTCGCTGTATTATTTTTTAACCGACAAGAAATAAAGATTGGATGTTTTACTCTGAAGCACCGGATTCAACTTCTATCTTTCTTATCATTATGATTGCTACCACGATCGCTGCAGTTGCGACATTATATCTAGATAACTGTATATGCTTTAGATAGTGAGTTGGGTATACAGCGGCATTGATATATTAGGCTGGGTTCCCACGAGTCGGATACGCTGCGTAAAAATCACGAAGCGTATCCGACCTGCAACCCACAGCACCTTCTGTCCAAAAAAATCGCACCTCAATATGGTGCGGTTTTTCGGATGGCATTTCGGCTGCGTAAAAAAAGCGCTCATACTTACACCCTCAGTCTTCTCTGCGCGTAGTCCGACCTTCTACGATGACATTGCAGGCCATGTGATGCTGCAGCCTGTGATTGGCTACAGCGGTCACATGGGATGAAACGTGTTTCCAGGAGGCCGGACAGCAAGAAGGAGTGCGTTCTGGGTATGTATGATTTTTATTCAGTAGTTGCGATTTTTGCGGTGTAATTGCTGCGATTATGCCGCAAAAGTCACAACACTGGGCTTTCTTTTGCGGGTTTTGCAACCCTATTGAATTCAATGGTAAAAACCCGCAACAGAAAATCAACAAAAATTCAGCATAAATTTACATGCTACAGAATTAAATTCTGAACCCCAGGTCAATTTATTAATGTTTAATTTCTTAATCTCATCCACTTTGCTGCTGCTGTAAATGCTGCAGAATTTCCGCACAGAATTCCGTTGCGGAAATTCTGCAGCATTTACGTTACGTTGGAAACTGGCCTTAGTATTAGCTAACAATGCATGCAACTTTATGTCCTATATATAGGATTCTCTGTTCTCTGTATGCAGTGTATACAAGACATGATAGACATTAGGCCCAACGAACTAGCGCTGAGAAAACTTTTAGAATTCGAGACAGAACCTGCAGAGGGAAATACTGCAAAAATAAATAATGCAGAATACAAGTCATATAATGGCCAGAAATAATGTTATTCCCCATGTACACACATGATAGCTCATTCTGAAAAGTCTCCTGAAAGGTTAGGTATGCTTTAATAAAAGTTAAGTATAAGGTCTTGTTCACACCGTGCAGATTTGATGCAGATTTTGCATGTATTTTTTATTTTCCTAAAGCAGGAATGGAACCTAAATAAAATAAATATATAAAGGAAGGCCTCCTTGTTTTGGCCTTCATAAAGTACAATGCAAAGACTGAAATCTGAGGAACGTCCGCTGCAAAATCCGCCACCTCTAAATAAAATGACAAATATGCATCTTTAGCTACAGATTCGTCGCGTAATTGCCACGAATTTGAGGCAAAATCTGCAGCGGTAAATTTTTGAACGTGCCCTTAGATATTAGATAGTAAATATGATGATTGATAGATTCTTCAACCTGTGGTGCATTATAAAGTGGGCTGTTTGTGGAATATAAGGATCTATATCTAGGTTAGTCCTACTTTATTTTAGGTAAACAAAATACAATATATCATCTTAAAGAAAAGAATGCTTTACAAGGTGGGGCATTTATATTTGTGTTATATGGATATAAATGTTTAGTTTTCATCTCAATGTATTGCTGCTTTATTTAGATGTTATTGCTATTATATATTAACCAATTTGCATTGCTGGGCTTTTTGAATGCAAAGTTTTATGCCTCCAAATTTATAGCCTTTATATCAATACCATCTTACCTTAGATGTTTTTATTGATCTCCTGGTTCAGCCTTTCTAATTCCCCCACAAGAGAACATGTTTTATTACTATATCTTTATAATTACTAGTGCAACATGTTCAAATTTACAGATTTGCTCTTGGAGCACGAAAAGTCCCAGCACCATACATGTAGCACAGTCCTTTAGCGGTTACATATAAATTTACAACAGGTGGTGCTCAGTAGTATGCAGGATAAGAATTGGCAATACAATATAAGCAGAGGAATATCACAGCACTTACTGAGGCAAAGAAAGGGCAGCATGGATGTGGAGCGTTTACCCATGCTTTGTCAAGGCCTACAGTACAAAATGTTGTTTCTAATCTAGGAAAAATCTCACAAGGCAATATTGCAGAAAATCTTTGGTGCATATTTTGTAGCGAATCCATTGCAAAATCCACGTGTTACATGTAAATAAGCTACCTCAAGTCCGTCACCACTCTGGTCAGCAGAGTCTAAGGCTACTCTATGGTGTTCACCAGAGCCCACTGCAAGGTAGGTTGGATTTGGCTGCATAGGACGCAGGTTGCTTTTACAGAATACGGCGTTGGACTGAACGTGCAATGCAGGCAATATCAGAACGGATAACCAGACAAGCCAGAGGGGTAATCAGCAAGCAGAGTACAAAACCAGGAGATACTAAAAGTCCAAATTGCAAAACAGAAGAGTACCAGGACTTCCAGATGTCAAAACCAGCCGAGAGCTGAATGTCAAAATAAGTGAGCAGAGGGAAAAGCCAAAGACAAAGCCGAGGTCCAGTTCAAAGAGTCCAAACAGTCAAGGTGATACAGGGTGTAACCAGGATCTTGATCATACACATGCAAATACAAGAAATCACAAGCAACAATGATAAAAACTGAACAGATTCAAATACTCTACCCTTGGCCCTGATAGGACGCAGACAGAGAAATGAGATTAGCTTTGCATAAACGAGGGCCACCCAGAAGCTTGGCTAGTAGTCATGACAAACTTAAAGTGCCGGACGTTTCCTATCAACATGTGGATTTTGCAACAGGTTTTTCAGCAAATTTGCCATGGGTTTAAATGCAAATAGTTAAATCTACGTCAACATTTTGCAACAAATCTACGATACATAGGACAAGCTGTGGATTTATTAATCAGCAACATATCCAAATATCCACACACATTTTTTTCGGCCATGTGTGAAGTAGAGTAGGTCCTAAAACCTACATTCTGTAAATTCAAAATCTGAATAGGATTTCTGTAAATCTCATTTCTCTCAACATGTCCAAATGGATTGATTATTAATCCTCAAATTTCATTTCTAATCAACAGTTAAGATTCTTGTTCATTTCTTCAACAATTTTCCAATATAAAACAAACTTGAGGAAGAGTTGACTATACAGCAACCTATGTCTTTTCCAGTGTGATTGGTCATAAGAATAACTAATAAGGAGACAAAATGTACAATGTTCATTTCTTGTAGACTGCTTTATAGACAGAGAATTTATTGATAATGACTAAAGCTCTTCATTTGGGATACTATGGTTTGGTTAGCTGTCAAAGAGATATTTCTTGGGATATAATACTTATTTTTAATTACAGCTAATTAAAACACCTTAAGTTTAACAGAATTGTATATTGTCTATCCTTATTAATATCTACTCACAAATCTGCAGAAACCGTTCATTATTTCTGATTGCAAGAGCTTATGACTATTGACATTGTCAATTTTTATCTCATTACTCATCATTGCTTGTAGTGAGTGCTAATAGTACGTTTCCATAGAATGTGTGCGCCGTAATGTAAATTCTGACATTGCTAGTGTCTGTCACTAAACTGCCTCATTCAGTTAATGTCAAGTTGATATATTGCAATGCAAAACAACTGTCATCTAGGCTTTAAATAAATCTTAAACATTATATTTTCAGTCTTATCACTATTTTGCATACAATTTCAAAATAAATAAAAATCTTTATGCAGAAAACCAAAATATGTCTCAGATTTAAATTATTAACGAAAAGTTAATTGACATTTTTTTCTGTCAAGTCTCTTTTTCCTTTGGCAGAAGTTGGCCAGAAATAAACTCAGATTTAAATATGTCTATCTACTGAGTATCATAAATTAAATTTATTTTCTATTAATATTATTATTTAGATGAATAAATATAATACATTAATAAATATATAAATAGAAAATCAGATATAAGTTACTTTATTTCCATATTGAAAGAACATGGATATTACATATATGCTATATATTACTTAAGTTTAAAATAAGCACAATGGAGCACTTTTACTAAGACTAGCGTTGTATACCTCGGTCTTAGTCTGAAGCCTGCAGGAGTAAGGGTATGTTCACACGAGGTCATTACGTCCGTAATTGACGGACGTATTTCGGCCGCAAGTACCGGACCGAACACAGTGCAGGGAGCCGGGCTCCTAGCATCATACTTATGTACGACGCTAGGAATCCCTGCCTCGCTGCCGGACAACTGTCTCGTACTGAAAACATGATTACAGTACGGGACAGTTGTCCGGCAGCGAGGCAGGGACTCCTAGCGTCGTACATAACTATGATGCTAGGAGCCCGGCTCCCTGCACTGTGTTCGGTCCGGTACTTGCGGCCGAAATACGCCCGTCAATTACGGACGTAATGACCTCGTGTGAACATACCCTCAGACGCAACTAATTTATTAAGTAGCGCATATCTCTTAATAAATTTGCTGTATCTTGTGCTGTCCGTGTGCCTGAAAGTGAAATGTATGCCAGCTACGAGCTGTTGTAGATTTCTGCTATAATTTACACCAGTTTCTAGTGTAAATTATAGTAAATCTGTCGGAGTATAAAATGAAAAACGGTCACAAATTATTGCATAATTGGGATATTATTGCATAATTTGTGACTTTCTACCGCCAGAAAATTGTCGCAAAGCCGTTTTTAAATTCCCCCCAATAATTTAAAGGGGCATTATTACCAATATAAAGGATGTGGACACCTTTGCATCTATTTTTTTTTAAATATTATTATTGAATTGCATATAAATTGTGCTAAAAAAAAAAAACTATATATATTTTTCAAAATAGTTTTAAATAAAACGTTTGCTTCGTTTGACTTCTGCAGCTGGCATGTATATACACTTCATAGCAAGCTGCAGAATGCCATTCCCTGGCTATTTTGAGTGGTTGCCTAATGAATTTGCTAGTGAACAGCATTCTGCACCTTGCCTTGTAGTGTATATGCATGCCAGCTGCAGAAGTCAAATGAAGCAAAAGTTTTAATTAACCCAATTAGAAAAATGTATTTCAATAATAAAAAAAATCAATGCAAATGTGTCTTTAGGAAAACATTACATGAGGCCAGGGGCGGATTAAGGGTACCAAGGGCCCCGGGCACTTTTTCAGGTCTGCCCTCCCAACCCCGAACTCCGAAGACGCTGTACCGTATATATTTGCAGGTTTCTGTTTAGGCGGCCACAGACCTAGCACGGTTTTAATTTAGCTGTAAAAGCAAAATGAGCCATATAGAAGAAAGAAAGCAGAATACTTTGAGACACTGAAGTGGTCAGGAGCTTTATAACTTTTTTATTTTTACGTCAATGGAGTGGTGTGTGAAGGATTATTTTTTTGTGGGAGAAGTTATAGTTTTTATTGGCACCTTGAAAAGTACCATATCATGGGTGAATTGGAAAAAACTGAGATTCCTCCATGGTTTTTTGGGTTTAGTTTTTACTGTATATATTTACCTTCTCTTAAGGTAAAAGTAGATTTAACATACACTTTTACCTTAAGAGAAGGTAAATATATACAGACCCAGACCCAAGCTCAGCACATATATACAGCCCCAGAACTAAGCTCTGTACATATATACAACACCAGAACCAAGCTCAGTACATATATACAGCACTAGAACAAAGCTGAGTACATAAATACAGCTTCAGAACCAAGATCAGTACATAAATACAGCACCAGAATCAAGTTCAGTACATACTGTATATACAGCACTAGAACCAAGCTCAGTACATATATACATCCCCAGAACCAAGCTCAGTACATATATACAATGCCAGAACTAAGGTCAGTACATATATATAACTCCAGAACAAAGCCCAGTATATATATACAGCACCAGAACCAAGCTCAATACATATATACATCCCCAGAACCAAGCTCAGTACATATATATAACTCCAGAACCAAGCGCAGTTTATCTACATGAATAGATAAACTACACTGCATTTATTCAAGCTGTTTGAGTGCTACTATGTTCTCTAATTGTATTACTATGTAGTATACAGTGAAGGAAATAAGTATTTGATCCCTTGCTGATTTTGTAAGTTTGCCCACTGTCAAAGACGTGAGCAGTCTAGAATTTTTAGGCTAGGTTAATTTTACCAGTGAGAGATAGATTATATAAAAAGAAAACCAGAAAATCACATAGTCAAAATTATATATATTTATTTGCATTGTGCACAGAGAAATAAGTATTTGATCCCCTACCAACCATTAAGAGTTCAGCCTCCTCCAGACCAGTTACACGCTCCAAATCAACTTGGTGCCTGCATTAAAGACAGCTGTCTTACATGGTCACCTGTATAAAAGACTCCTGTCCACAGACTCAATTAATCAGTCTGACTCTAACCTCTACAACATGGGCAAGACCAAAGAGCTTTCTAAGGATGTCAGTGACAAGATCATAGACCTGCACAAGGCTGGAATGGGCTACAAAACCATAAGTAAGACGCTGGGTGAGAAGGAGACAACTGTTGGTGCAATAGTAAGAAAATGGAAGACATACAAAATGACTGTCAATCGACATCGATCTGGGGCTCCATGCAAAATCTCACCTCGTGGGGTATCCTTGATCCTGAGGAAGGTGAGAGCTCAGCCGAAAACTACATGGGGGAACTTGTTAATGATCTCAAGGCAGCTGGGACCACAGTCACCAAAAAAACCATTGGTAACACATTACGCTGTAATGGATTAAAATCCTGCAGTGCCCGCAAGGTCCCCCTGCTCAAGAAGGCACATGTACAAGCCCGTCTGAAGTTTGCAAATGAACATCTGGACGATTTTGAGAGTGATTGGGAGAAGGTGCTGTGGTCAGATGAGACTAAAATTGAGCTCTTTGGCATTAACTCAACTCGCCGTGTTTGGAGGAAGAGAAATGCTGCCTATGACCCAAAGAACACCGTCCCCACTGTCAAGCATGGATGTGGAAACATTATGTTTTTGGGGTGTTTCTCTGCTAAGGGCACATGACTACTTCACTGCATCAATGGGAGAATGGATGGAGCCATGTACCGTCAAATCCTGAGTGACAACCTCCTTCCCTCCACCAGGACATTAAAAATGGCTCATGGCTGGGTCTTCCAGCATGACAATGACACGAAACATACAGCCAAGGCAACAAAGGAGTGGCTCAAAAAGAAGCACATTAAGGTCATGGAGTGGCCTAGCCAGTCTCCAGACCTTAATCCCATCGAAAACTTATGGAGGGAGCTGAAGATCCGAGTTGCCAAACGACAGCCTCGAAATCTTAATGATTTACAGATGATCTGCAAAGAGGAGTGGGCCAAAATTCCATCTAACATGTGTGCAAACCTCATCATCAACTACAAAAAAACGTCTGACTGCTGTGCTTGCCAACAAGGGTTTTGCCACCAAGTATTAAGTCTTGTTTGCCAAAGGGATCAAATACTTATTTCTCTGTGCACAATGCAAATAAATATATATAATTTTGACTATGTGATTTTCAGTTTTTTTTAAAATATAATCTATCTCTCACTGATAAAATTAACCTAGCCTAAAAATTCTAGACTGTTCATGACTTTGACAGTGGGCAAACTTACAAAATCAGCAAGGGATCAAATACTTATTTCCTTCACTGTATATATATATATATATATATATATATATATATATATACACAGCACCAGAACCAAGCTCAATACATATATACAGCACCAGAACAAATACAGTTCAGTACAGAGATCATTTGCAAATTCAGTTTAACCCCTGCTGTATAAATTTGTATGACATAAAACAACAAGGCCTGAACAATGGTTAGGATATGCTGGGAGTTGCCGTTTAACAAAAAAGAATGCTACCATCTGTCATCTCGCTCGCATCTCGCTGCAGATCATACAGTGACTACAGTACGGATCAGTCACAGGGAGAATAAACATTTACATTGAGTGACTCACAGGTGATGTCTCAGATTCTTTTTCGTTATTTTTCTCTTTTCTTCTCCATCCGGTCCAGACCACTATGATGACTTCTCTCGGGCACGGCCCATTTATGCAGTTCACAGCTCAGATGTCTTCAACTCCTCACTTTTCCAACATTTCCGCACCTGTAAACGAAGATAAAATTCTCATGATGCCAAACTCTATGCTTCTAAATATAATAGTATCATACAATGAATATAATAGTACTATACACTGTACTCCTGAATATAATAGTATTATACACTGAGCCCCTGAATATAATAGTACTATACACTGTACTCCTGAATATAATAGTACTATACACTGTACTCCTGAATATAATATTACTATACACTGTGCTCCTGAATATAATAGTATTATACACTGTACTCCTGAATATAATATTACTATACACTGCGCTCCTGAATATAATAGTACTATACACTGCACCCCTGAATATAATAGTACTATACACTGCGTTCTTGAATATAATAGTACTATACACTGTTCTCCTGAATATAATAGCACTATACACTGTGTCCCTGAATATATGTGTGTGTGTGTGTGTGTATATGTGTGCATAGGAGATAGCATATCTATAGCACTACGACCCTATAAACTATGGATAGGATTAGATACAGTGGCTCAGCACAGTATCACACATGATAGGATTATATACAGTAGCTCAACAGGGTTGTGTTTGTTTTTTTATTTCAATAAAATATTTTTTCTATGTCCTTGTATTTTTTTAAACTTTATTATTACCGCCTTATTAATAGCTGCTGGCTGATTGACAACATCCATTACAAAGGCGAGGCTTAATGTCAGCAGGCAGAGAGGCTAACACTAACCCCCATTACCCCGGTACCCACCGCCCCCATGTGTACTGGGAAGAGCCGGGTACGAACCAGTACCCGACCATCTTTAGTGATCTGTAGTAATGGTCGGTCACTGGGTCAGCCACAGGCTGGTAATATCAGCCTGGGAAAGGCCAAAAACAGTGACCCTTCCCCCCCTGGTAATGATAGGCTGCTGCTGTTGTATCTGGCGGGATCCCCCTCATTTTTCATAACCAGCCAGATACAAGAAAGCAGCAGCAGGTTAACATTACCAGGGGGAAGGGCCACCATTTTTGCCCTTTCCCATCCTAATAATACCAGTCTGCGGCCACCCCATTGCCCAACCATCACTACAAATGGTCAGGTACTGGATTATACCCGGTTTTTACCGACACCCCTGGTGGCGGTGGGTACCGTGGTAATAATGGGGGTTAGTGATAGCCTCTGCACCGGCTAACACTAAGCCTCGCCTTAGTGATGGACGCTGTCAATCAGCCGGCGGCCATTACTGAGGCGGTAGTAATAAAGTTTAAAAAACAAACAAAGACATAGAAAAATATTTTATTTCAATAAAAACCACCCAGACAACACTCATTAACCATTTTATTGATAATAAAAACGCCGTCATCGAAGTAGTCCTCGAATCCGACGTAGTCCAGCAACCGAACTTGTAAAAAAACACAAACACAACAAAAACGATTAGTAACACATGTGGTAGGCTTAGGTACAGGGCCCATGCGTGATACTGTCTGTCAAGGCAGGCTTAGATACAGGGTCCAGCAGACAGTAATCTTATACAGTACATGTGGTAGGCTTATATACAGGGCCATCCAGACAGGATCACACATGGGCCATGTATCGAAGCCTACCATGTGCTTATGTAAGATGCTTAGATACAGGGCCCAGCAGACAGGATCACACATGGGCCATGTATCTAAGCCTAACATGTGCTTATGTAAGATGCTTAGATATAGGGCCCATCAGACAGGATCACACATGGGCCTTGTATCTAAGCCTACCATGTGATTGGCTTAGATACAGGGCCCAGCAGACAGCATCACACAATCCTGTCTCATGGGCCCTCTAAGCCTGCAACATCGTAGGCTTAAAGGGATTGTCCAGTCCCTAAACATTGATGGCCTATCCTCAGGAGAAGCCTATATAGCTGATTGGTCGGGGTCCGTCTCCCGGGACCCGCCAATCACCTGTTTTGAAGGGGCCGCAGCGCTGGTATGACAGCTGCTTCCCCTTCATTTCACTTACTCGCTCACACTGTGAATCGCCGACACGGATTCACAATGTAAGCAAGTGACCAGAATGAATGGGAAGCACCAGCTCTCGTACGAGCACTGCAGCCCCTTCAAAACAGGTGATTGGCGGGGGTCCTGGTAGTCGGTCCCCGCCAATCAGCTTCAAGCAGACAAGGATATTAAACTTACCCTCCTCTTCAGCCACGGCGGATATCCTGACTCTGAACTACAGGATAGTAGTGATGTCATGCGCTGCACACCGGAAACAGGAAGGTAAGTACTGTAGTTACTATAGTAATGGGCCCGCGGCTCCCGTTACTATAGTAACTTTCTATTGATGTAGTTAGGCCCCTATAGCTACGCCACTGGTTGGGTGAGCAGTCCCGCTTCACTCCGGTTCTCTGAACCGGCTGTAATTTTAACAGCCGGTAAGGGATAACTGGGGTGAACTGCCTCAGGCCCCGGGAACTTGCCGAGATTTCCCTCATTATAAACCGCTCCTGCATGAGGCTATTCACTCTGCATTGGATGTTTACTTTTATCAGGACCGCTTTAAATATATGTCCAGACACATGCAACTATATGCCTATACAGTTGCATACATTTGCCATAGGCTACTATAAACACACATTATACTTTTTTTGTATACAGTTGTATTGTAAAATGCAGTTGACTGTGCTTTCAATACAGTTAGTGCTACAGAATCCCAATGTATACTGGCTAAATATATGGTAAAAGGACACCCTTTTGGGATACGTTCAGCCTTTAAAGTATACGGGTACATTTGAGAATACGTGTATGCCAACAGTGCACTACACACATGGTATAAATTGATCCTTCTTTGACCAAGTCCAAAACAAGCAAAAAAAATAAATAAAGATGACCCCAGTAGCAGTGGGTCAAAAAATATAAATCACAAAAAATAATTCACACTGCAGATTACCAACTAGAACAAAACACCCTTTTTCTCGCTCTACTGTTAGACAGTATCCCAATTTTATGTTATTATTCAACACACTTTAAATATAGATTTTATTGTAAGGCACTACAGCCTCAAACATTAAAAACCCTCTATGGGTTCTGTGAAGAAGTTCCTATATACTATATATAGTTCCTATCAATCGCTACAACATAGCAGTAGGAAGAGTATATTTAGTAGCATTTGCTACTATGTTATGTACCGTAACATTTTACGCTTGGGAAGTGTCTGCAGATCGCAAACCAGTCAATACTAGCACAGAACCTTATTGACATACTACTAGCTGTAGTTTCCTGAATAAAAAAAACATCCATTTTTTTGGCCTCTGTGAAATAAACATTTTGTTATCAAATAGAGTGGAAACGTACTTTATAAGATACGTGGTGGCCAACTCCTGGGGTGTGAACATTTAATACCTGGAGCACCTCTGTGTGGTTATTTTTACCCTTCAATGAAACTTATTTTCCAGCTCCCCCTGACAAGTTTGCCCACAATGTACGATAAACAGCATAGGGACAGACCAAGGATATTTTTAGTTGCACTTGTTTAGGGACAGATTTCTGAGGGCGGAGGGGGCCTTTTTCTTGCTGACCACCCCACATTTTGATTTGACGTCTCAGCAAGGCACAACAGGGACATTCTATGGAGTCCATCTCCCTACCTGAACATCATCCCTTGCTGCTAAGCATTCATTTCATCCCAACTGCCTTATAATATGGTTAATAATTAAACATTTTCTTTAGCCTAGTAACCACATACTGGCTGCAATAGGCACTGGGGCTGCAACCAAGTTTAGGAAATAACTGACACTAAAATGTTTATTCCATTTTTGTTAGCATTGTTCACACATAGGTGTGAATTAGTATTGCATATGTGCTATAAGTGTATTAAGAAATCATTAAAAGTTATGCTTTATAAAGTCCATTTCCCCCTTCTGTGATTTTATAGCAGCATTTGCATTTGTCTATAATCTTTTTAGTGGCTTATTGTACTCGCTTACTGTAATTCAGCTTTAGACTACAATCATTTACCCTAACATTTCCCAAAAGGTTTTTACTTACCTGAATGCCATTAGTCTAAAGGACCCCTACTGTCCCATACTAAGAATTAGTTGAAGCCTGTGCTTGCCATAATAACTGAGCAGCAGTATTGGCATGAACCACCTGACTGGCAGCATTGGAAATCTTACAATTTTCAACTGCAGGAGTTTCTAGTATTTGCTATGCTGCCTGCCAAGTGGCTCATGTCAATACTGCTTGGTTGTCATGACATGGCCAGCACAGACTTCAGCTGCAACCTTTTATATTGCAACGTCTGCATATTCGACAGCGTTTTTTAGTTTGGAAATACAAAGCACATATGAATGACAAGCATTGGCAATGTATGCATAAGAGAAAAAAAATAGAGCTTGTGTGAAATTCAAGAGGAATAAGGGGGTGATATAAAAGATAGAAATGCTTGGCCTGTATAGAAGACCAATCACAAATCATGTATAATGATGAATGGGTCAGGCAAAGCCATCAGTTTAAAGTGGGAATAGTGGTGATGGACGGGAGGAAGCAGGAACTACATGGCGAATGGATTGACAGCAGTGGGACTGAGGTTGTGTCTTTAATACAGATATTTTCTGCATTGGGTTAATAGAGGCTCATAGTTAGAGCAAGCAATTGCTCTACTGCCCTCAATCCGACCCTGGCCCTGGCACGGAGGGCAATAATGAAAGTGCACTAAATGAGAGAAGGGGTATTTAACAAATAAGTAGTTGGGTTAAGTAATGAGTAGGGGGTAGTCTGATTGAGGAAGGACATTCCAGAGCACAGAGGGAGGTTCGGAATAATCTTAAAGAGGATACTATTTATAGGTCACTAACATAACAGAGGGCTTTGGTGGGTTGTATAAAAAGACGAACAAAGAGATGCAGGAGGTAGCAGCTTTATAGATAGCTTTGTGGGAGAGAACCAAAAGTCTTCACTGAATTCTGGAATAAATAGTGTAAGAGTTGACTAATAGACAACATTTGTTGTTGAATTTAGAATGTTTTTACGAGGATGCAATTGTTTTTTTTTAGAAGAACTTTTACTTGGGTTATGGCAAGAGGCAATAAGGGCTTGAATTAGTGTTTTGTTAGTGTCATTACTAAGGTTTAGTACAATATATATCCTTAAGCTATAGATGCATGTTTTAGGAAGTGGTTATGTACTGATATAAGGAAAGGTTTTAGTCTATTATGACCTTCAGTTAAGGGACAATAGTAGCATTACACTCTGTGTTAGAGACAGCAGGTATTGAAATGTTAGTGAAAGGGGAAGTTAAAGACAATCACAGGTATTATTCAGGAGAGCATTTCATGGATGGATGTGCCAAGTTGGGCTTAATTAGCATAGATATTGTATTAAAAACCAAACCTAATAGTAATGTCCATAACTGTTGCAGTGAGAAGAATTTCTCTTCTTGTCTGGGATTAAATCAGGCTCAACAACTAGCTGAAAATCTTTCTCTTGTAATTTACACTTTGGAAGTTCCATTTGAGACAACCCACAGGAACATTTCACAAAACCATAATGAAAAAGTTTCCATACAATGCAGAATCTATTTATTGAATTTTTTTTTAATAATAATTAAAAGCAACGCATGTGTATATGAATGAGAATACATATTCAGATACATACATATGAGAAAGTGTTCATTCCAGAAGGCCACTTCTTCAGTATTATGTTTTATATTTCTATTCTACTTTAACTATTCGAGAGACAAGGGATTAGTCTGGTTTGGAGGGATCCTCTGATAATAAGCTGTTATCGGCTTAAGCTACCGTAGAGTGCCCATTTCTCCTGCTGCAAGAAGCAACACATAGCACCTATTGAGATCAATGGCCTCTCTGTGTAGTGCACAGACAAGTCAAGTCTTCCAGAGGGAGAGAAATTCTATCGTCTTTCCACTTTGGATAATAGAGGACGTCCTGAGCAGGGCTGAATATATTCATGAATCCCGATCATCGGCCCATGTAGATGGGTCCATCGATTAGCTGACAAATGAGCAAATTCTTTTTTGTCAGCTGATCACATCTTTTATGTGGCAATAAAAATCATCATTGTTGGCAGCACATCTTCCCATGCAGTACAATAATTGCTCCATGTAAATAGAGCAAAATGAGCATGCTATATCATCGCCAGCGCTCTCTTACCAGCAGAAATCTGCCGGTGTAAAGCCACCTTTATTGCTGGTTCGAACTACTACACACCACCATCCCAATACATGATATTTCCCCCATCCCTGTCTTTCATTAGTGGTATGCTGCTGTAGGTTTATAGGGCTTTACGACCCATGGTTAAGACAAGAATGACAACCCTGTGGATTCCTGCAGGTCTGGCTTCTCTTACCACTGGGGATCAGCTGTTATAGTCGGGGGAAGCCTCATCTAGGCAAATGAAGCATTACATGGCAGACACTCAAATTAATGACTGTCTATGTAATGCATAGATGCGCTGGATCTACCAGAAGAGGGGCTGCACTTAAAGAGCAGCTCTTTGTCCCTACACATAGACTATCTATGATGTCCATATGTCCTTATATCTCATGTAGACAGGGGTTGTCATTCTTCCTGAGAGAACACCTTTACGTTACCCTCTTTATTATTTGCCAAAATTGTACATAAGAAGAGCACTGCACAGGTACACATCCCCTATGGGTAATTTGGATGTGACAAGTTTTGATGGCCACAACTCATGTTTTTCATGATGAAATTTTTATATATCTGGGTTATATGTTATTTTTTATGGTACATCTTATACAACTTATTGAAAAAAAGTTTTCCTTCTTTGTAAGTAACAATTTTGTGTAAAACTCATTACTATTTAATTGCATTAAACATGGTAGAACTATTATATATAATTTGAGTTTTCTTGACTTTTACCAAAGATGACACTCACTGTAAATGGTACAGTAATTTCAATGATTAATTTGTTTAATAGTGACCTATGCAGATGTAAAACTATGTCATTTTACAAATTGACTGCAATAATTAACTAGAATGGCAGTGCTAGATAAACCAGGTTATAATTATAATATAAATGCAATGGTATTACGTCAGATAGAATAAAAATATTCCAAATGATTAAACTGGTTTAGTTATTAAGAATCAGTTTAATACACATACTGATCGCAGTTGCTTATCCTCTCATTCTCTTCTCTGGGAAAATTAGTTGCCATGTCATGAAATGGATGTGTTATCCTCATTTTCACAAACTAAAAATGACAAAAGTTTAATTAAATAGTATGAGACTTCATATTTTTTTCAGGCATCCAAATTGGCTGCTGAGCTTACTCTACTGTGCAGTGAATACTGTACTTAGCCAATTATAGTAATGCTAATTAATTACTTTTAATGTAGAATCTTTGAAGCTGCCAACATTCTTTTTTTCATTGTGTGATGCTATAATTAAAATTTCTGTTGTCTAAGCCTCTTTAGTATATATTGAAATTAAGTCCATTTTTTTCACGTTAATGCATTTTTTTTTTAAAAGGTTATAT
>NC_134689.1:181016928-181059428 GCF_050947455.1 Rhinoderma darwinii | reverse complement strand
ACCCTTTCTCCTGACATGTACGTCTAAGTCATTCTTGTCACTTTTCCACCCATTAATATTCTGAAAAAGACACTGCATTGAATAGAATAGAATAAGATAGTTCTCTTAAACAGGCACTGTTGACCTTAGGTTGGAGATTTTTCTTTAATTTTCTTTTCTTAAAAATAAAATATTAATCATATTGAAAAGGGAAGCGGAGTTTCTTTACATTTTTCAATAAATTTTATGTAAAATATTGCATTCATGAAATTAAGTCGTGACGTTTTGAACATATTTGAGTGCCAAATGGAGATGAAAATTGTATTGTTATGAGGGAGTGAAAAAGTAATTATTAAAAGATTTTACTAAAATGCAAGGTCTCATTTGACGAAATTTCCTGGACAATATTATTGTCTAATTAATTATGCGATAATCATTATGATCATATTAAATGCAAATAACTGTAAGCAGTATCCTAAATAAACTAGAATGAATGTTATTTTGTTTTTTTCGTATTATAATATTTTGTTTGCAAATACAACAAATAGATTTTCTTGTATGTATAGTAACTTTGTTTTTTTTAATGTTTTTCCTAACATGCCTATTTGCACTGTCAAAATAGCCACAAAATTAGTTTTAAATATAAGGGTATACCCAGACGTGGCGGAGTTCTGCATACACTGTCCGCATCAATGCCGCACAGAATCTGCGTTGCATTTCTGTCAATGTACTGCACTGACTCATATAGTAGGAATGTGTCACATGATGAATTCTAACATGGGCAAATGTTCACACCTGGATTCTTACTGAATTTTTTTTTAAAAAAAAGGAAACATTTTTATAACTTCAAGTGCCCATACAATACTGTATATGTTGTGCATGTAATGCCTTGTTCACAAGGCACACAAAAAAACCAATGTGTAACCATGTAAAAAACGCTGGCGTTTTTGTAAAGCGCTTTTTAAAATACAGACGTTTTTGTCGAGTTTTTTTACGCCTTTTGTGCATGTTTTTGAGGCGCGTAATTAGGACTCCCATTGACTATGGGAATTAGGCGCGTTTTCGGCGCATTTTCAGCGCGTTTTACGTGACAAGAATTGGCCTGATGCTTCTTTTTTTACACTACAGGTTTCTTTAAACACATGCGTGAAAAAAAAGGTAACTTAAAGCATGCATTTTTACGCGTTTTACGTGCCGAAAAAACGCATAAAAAATGCGTTGAATACATGCCGTCTGAACAATGCCTAATAGTGAAAATCAAAGTCTTCATGCAATTGTGCCAATTGTAATGTACACTAAAAAGTTCTCATGATTAAAAATGTTATTTCTTTTTTAGATCACAAAAAACATTTTTTTTAAACTGGAATAATATTTTTTTTTTAAAGAAAGCTTCTGCATCTAGATGTTGCTGTGACCTATATTATGTTATGGTGCCACTAGTGTTCTTTTGTTTCCTTCCTTAGAAATCCACCTAATTTTTTTTAGAGAAGCCTTTTCACAATAGAAATCACTCACTCGCTCGTGACCAAAAGGTAGTAGGACTGGCTGATGGTCATGTCTGTTCACCGGCACTGGAAACATTAGGTGAACATTCTGAGAAGGGAATCATCGAAAGAAAACCAGGATGTGCCATAACACGTATGTAACAGCAATATCTAGACACTGCTGACTACTGTAACTTGAGAGAATATATCCACAGTTGTAAGCTTTGCCCCATATTTTTTTATTTCCTAATGAGTCTGGTGATATATATGCAGAGGTAATACGTAAGGTCTGATAGGGGTAATTATAGGTTATTTATGGCAGGTAGAGTATCCGTCATTTTCAAGGCATGTACCACTTTTTCTTCTTGTGCTTTTAATGGCTCAGATTAGGCAGTAATTAGGACTGGTAAAGTGAGACTGCCTCCTCCTTTAAATATTTGACTGTGGACACTGAACCTAGCTAATGCCCTACAACCCCAGTAATTAGGTGGGACTACTCCATTTTCGTCTTATATTGCTAGCTGGGATTAATTTACAGGGTGCAGAGCTGTCTTTAAGCGGCTTTTCGGCCCCATTCACATCTCGTTTTTTGTCTATGATTAACGTATACGCGTGGAAAAGCTCCCGATGTATATGTTATAAGTATTTTGTGACGGATGCCTAATAATTGAGGATGCAGAGGAAGTCATGGACAACAGGCAGAGGTCCTATCCGCTCGTCATGGGAACGGGGTCAGGGGACTTATTTTTTGTAATTGGTCCAAATGGGAACCTAACTTTATGAGGAGGGACAAAGGGGGACTAACTACTATAGGGGCAGCACATAGGGGGCCTAACTAATATATGGTGGCACATAGGGAGCCTAACTATTATATAGAAGCACAAAGGGGACCTAACTACCTAATGGGGAGCAAAAAGGTGGCCTAAATACTGTATGGGGGACCAAAGAGGGACCTAACTACTATATCGGGTTACAAAGTGGGCTTAACTACTATATAGGTGCACAAAGAGGGCCTAACTACTATATAGGTGCCAAATGTGTCCTAAATACTATACAGGGGCACAAAGGGGGCTTAACTACTATATAGAGGCACAAAGGGGATCCTAACTACTATATAGGGGCACACAAAAGGCCCAACTACTATATATAGGGGCCAAAGGGGTCCCAACTACTATATAATGGGCAAAAAGGGGCTGCTAACTACTATTTGGGGTATAAAGGGGTCCAAACTACTATATAGGGGCACAAAGGGGGACTAACTGCCTAACTACTATATAGGGGCACAAAGGGGTCCTAACTATTATATAGGAGCCAAAGTGGTTATAACTACTATATGGGGACCCAAAGGGGCTGTTAACTACTACATATGGGTACAAAGGGGACCTAACTACTATGTAGGGGAACTAAGAGGAGCTTACTACAATATAGGGGCAAAAGTGGTGTTAACTACTATATGGAAGCCCAAGGGGAAGCTAACAACTATATAGGGGCACAAGAGGGGCCTAACTACTATATGGAGGCACAAAGGGCACCTAACTACTATATGGGGACACAAATGGGAAATAATTACTATAGGTGGCACAAAGAGGACCTAACTACTGTATGGGGGTAAAAAGGGTGACACTGCTACTGCGTGGGAGCACACAAGGAGGTATTACTTTGTAGAGAGTACAAAGGGTCTCTATTACTGTGTGAGGCCTAAAGGGGCACTATTACTGTTTGGGGGGCAGCATTACTGTGTGGGGCACTAAGAGGAGCCTTATTACTGAGTGTGGCACCAAGTGGGGGAATTATTTCCATCTGGGGCACTATAAATGGTAAGTTTTTGTAGAAGTGGGGAATAGGTGGGAAGGGTGCTGGAAAAGAAAGGAGTAAAAAGTGTTTGTGTTGCAAATTCTGCAGAGATGAGTCACTGGATTTCCCTGTACTGTATTACCTTATAAGGTCTAGAGAGCGCCTGTGTATAACTAGTATCCACCACTATATAGTCACTATATGGTGGTAATATTGGTCTTTGTTTTACTACACAATCAAGAGTGGTCAATTATTTCTATATTTGGTTTCTAATAAGGAATAACATATTTAATAATGTTAAAAGTTACAATTTCAGAGGCAAACATTGTTTTTCTGTGCTTAAAATGTTATTTTACGACTATATGTTGGAATTTTCAGTTACTATATGGAGAAAGAATTTGTGGTATGGCTATTTTATGGCTGTATTATTTGGTCACTGTCTGACTATTTTTTCAAGGTACATCTTATTTAATCCCTTCAGGACTGAGCCTGTTTTGGCCTTCAGGACGAAGCCGATTTTTCAAATCTGACATGTGTCACTTTATGTGGTAATAACTTCGGAATGCTTTTTACCTATCCAAGTGATTCTGAGTTTGTTTGTTGTGTCATATTGTACTTTATGTTAGTAAAAAAACTTTGGTCGATAAATTCAATATTTATTTGTAAAAAAAACACCAAGATTTGGAGAAAATTTGCAAAAATTTGCATTCTAAATTTAAATGTATCTGCTTGTAAAACAGATAGTAATACCACAAAAAATAGTTACAAGTTTACATTTCCCATATGTCTACTATATGTTTGCATAGTTTTTTTAACATTTTTTTATTTTTCTAGTACGTTACAAGGCTTAGAACTTTAGCAGCAATTTCTCATATTTTCAAGAAAATTTCAAAAGGCCATTTTTACAGGGACCAGTTCAGTTCTGAAGTGGCTTTGAGGGCCTTATATATTAGAAAGTCCCCATAAATCACCCCATTTTGAAAACTGAATCTCTCAAATTATCCAAAACAGTATTCAGAATGTTTTAACCCTTTAGGCGTTTCACAGGAATTAAAGCAAAGTAGAGGTGAAATGTACAAATTTTTTATTTTTTTGGCCAAAATACATTTCTAATACATGTTCTTTGTACCATAGAAGGGTTTACCCAAGAAATGCAACTCAATATTTATTGCCCAGATTCTGTAGTTTTTAGAAATATGCCACATGTGGCCTGTGCTAATGTACTGAAACACAGGCCTCAGAAGCAAAGGAGCACCTAGTGGATTTCAGGGGCCTCCTTTTTTTTAGAATATATTTTAGGCACCATGTCAAGTTTGAAGAGGACTTGTGGTGCCAAAACAGTAAAGACCCCCCATTTTGGAAACTACACCCTCAAGGAATTTATCTAGGGGTATAGTTAGAATTTTGAACCCACAGTTTTTTTTGCAAAATTTATTTGAATTGGTATGTGAAGATGAAAATCTACTTTTTTTCTGAAAAAACGTAAGATTTTTACATTTTTACAAGAAATAAGGGAGAGAAAACACCCCAACATATGTAAAGCAATTTCTCCCGATTATAGCAATACCCCATATGTGGTAATAACCTGCTGTTTGGACCCACAGCAGGGCTCAGAAGAGAAGGAGCACCATTTGGTTTTGGAATTCTGATTTTGCTGGAATAGTTTTCAGTGCCGTGTCATGTTTGCAATGCACTGGAGGGACCAAAACAGTGGAAACCCCCAAACGTGACCCCATTTTGGAAACTACACCCCTCAAGGAAATTTTCTAGGGGTAAAGTTAGAATTTTGACTCCACAGTTGTTTTGCTGAATTCATTGGAATTAGTCTGTAAAAATCTACTTTTTTTCTGAAAAAACTTAGACATTTTACATTTTTGCAAGGAATAAAGGTGACCAAAAAACAGCAATTTTGCCATTTTTAATTCATTATTTTTCACGGCGTTCACCGTGTGAGTTAAATAACGGTATATTGTAATAGTTTGGACTATTACAGAGACAGCGATACAAATTTTGTGTATTTTTTAAAAAAATTTACATTACTTTAGAGAAAAAATGTGAAAAGGTTTTTTTTTGGACTTTAAATATTTATTATTTTTTTTTTACTAATAATAATTTACTTTTGCTTTTACACATTTTATTAGTCCCCCTCGGGGACTTGAACTAGCAATCAGTAGATAGCTGGTACAATACACTGCAATACTAATGTATTGTAGTATATTGTCATTTTTACAGGCTCCTGAAACAGCACGATCACTGTTCCTGTCCGTTAGTTCCAGGTCTCAGCTGTAATACACAGCTGACACCTGCAGCGTGAGCCCGCTCCATACATCACGCCCCACACCTCGACATGCTATTAAGTTGTGGTGCGCGAAGGGGTTAATGCGCAGCAGATGGTGCAGAGTGAAAATTGCAATTTTCCACTGATGTGCCATTTGAGTGCACTATATGTTATGCCCAGTTTGTGCCAATGAAGTCAAAATACCTCATAAAATATTAACCGGGTTCTCCCGGGTATGGCGATGCCATATCTGTGGACGTAAACTGCTGTTTGGGCACGCTGTAGGGCTCAGAAGGGAGGGGGCGGCATTTGGCTTTTGGAACGCATATTTTCCTTGGTAATAGTTCTGTTTGGCGTTTTGCTGGTATTTCAGTTTATAATGTGGGGACATATGTAATCTGTGCGGAGTACATCAGAAGCATAATAAGAGGGTATAATAATGGGATAAATAAATAATAATCTGCAGGTATGTGGCCAGCGTCGCACTGATAAATGGCGCCCGATCTTAACTGCTTTTGGAACACTCTGCACATTTTGCATCTCCATATTCTGAGAGCCAGGGCTTCTTAATTTTTTATTCACTGGAGCTGTGTGAGGGCTTATTTGTTGCGGGACAATCTGTACTTTTCATTGGTACCATTTTTTTGATCACTTTTTATTACATTTTTTGGCAAGCAAGGTGACCAAAAACCATAAATTCTGACAAAGTTTTTTATTCTTTTTTTTTACGGCGTTCACCCTGGGCTATAAATGACAATTTTACTTTATGCTGCAGGTTGGTAAGATCACGGCGATACCATATCTATATCTTTTTTTAAGTTTTGCAGCGTTTGCGCAATAAAATCACTTATTTATAAAATAATTTATTTTTTGTGTCACCATATTCTGAGGGCCATAACTTTTTTATTTTTCAGTCCTAGAAGCTGTGTACGGGCTTGTTTTTTGCGGGACGGGTTGTAGTTTTTATTGGTGCTATTTTGGGGTACGTGCAACTTTTTGATCACTTTGTATATTTTGAGAGGGGTGGTGACCAAAAAATAGTCACTCTAGCATTGTTTTTTTACTTTTTTTTTGCGGTGTTCATCGTGTGGGAAAAATAATATTACAGTTTTATACTATAGTATTTTTTCCCTATAGTAAAAGAATTATTATAGGAAAAAAAGAATTTTTTGTTTATGTAACTTATAACTTTTATTTTTACACTTTTTAAAACATTTTTATTATCTTTTTTTTACTTTTTTACTTGTCCCACTAGGGGACATTTAGACTTGCAGCTCTGATCGCTGCTTGAACACATTACACTACCTACGTAGTGTAATGTGTTCTATCATTGTGACGTGACAGTTAGTCACGCCATTTTGATGATCAGGTACGGGGGGGGCGGACGGGGGTGGTTATCGGGGGTTTTCTAATAGGGGGTGCTGGCCCTTATTTTGACCGTTTTTGTCTTTTCTCACAGAATATATTCTGTGAGAAAAGAGAGAGAACTAACCGCCGCTGTTTTTACAGTGATCTCTGTTATTCGGTGAATAACGGCGATCACGTGACTGATGACAAGACCAAAACGGTCCTCGGTCTGTGCTCCGAGGCCTCAGCTACCTCTGTAGCTGAGTACACGGAGTTTAAGCGCCTCCCGGGGGCGCTATCTTATTGCAAAGCGCCGCCGTGGAAAGGTGTCGCTCTGGCATAAGTACCCTTAATGGCCGCCGTGAAAACACATATAGGCGCTCATTAAGGGGTTAAGGTGTATATTATTTTAGATTATGTATTAAGCTAGAAAGAATACTTTGCATTTGCATTTCCCCTTTCATATTTTATTAAGGCTCTTTATGTGAATATTTATAATGTAATATGAAATAAACTTTATTTAAAAAAACAAAAACAAGAAAACAAAAGTTCAGTTATCATGCTTTCAATAGAAGTTATCTAAGTAAAATATTTAAAAAAAATATCTCTGCAGTTAATACAATGGTTAAATTACAAAATACAATTATAATTCTGAAGTGCACAGTATATTAGATGTAATTTGTGATCCTAAAGAAAGGTAGCATAGCTCTAAATTATAATATCTCTATTGAAATCATCTTGGTGAGAATTATCTAGCAGTTTAAATTGTAGCACTTGTCAAAATCAACTGTATAGCATCTGAAGAGCTCTTGTGAATCAACAAAACAGATGTATAGTGATGCAAGGTTGCATTGAGATGGAAATAAAAGTGAGATAGATGGCAGTCATTGCCCTTAATCTCTTGAACTTAGCACTTCACATATTGAATGTCGAAGGTCTGTGGAATATTATTTATTAAAAAAAAAAAGAATTAAGTCTGATTCTTAATAATGCACAAGAAAACATTTATAATATGATTTTGATATGCTACAAATCCTTAAAGTATAAGTAATCACTAAAAGAGTTTGGCAATCACAAGACTGTAGTTAAAAATAGTATAAAAGTAAGAGATTAAATGTTTTATTGTTAAATGTTGAAATCATTTCTCCTTACATTGTGTACATGTTGATACCAATAAGTATGGGAAATGGACATGGCCATGGTCCATCAATGGGAAGATCATCAGTCCTTGGGTATATTCAAAAAAGTAAAGGTACATTTGTTTATTCTAGCATTTAATTATGTATATTCTCTCTAAGGGCTTATTCAGACGAACGTTATATATGTCCGTGTAACGGCCGTGATTTTCACGCACGTCGCACAGACCTATATTAGTCTATGGGGCTGTGCAGACAGTTGCGTGATTTATACGCAGCGTGAGTCCGGTGCGAAAAACTCATGACATGTCCGTTCTTTGTAACGTATTTCGCGCATCACGCACCGATTGAAGTCAATGGGTGCGTGAAAATCACGCGCACCACACGGAAGCACTTCTGTGGGACGCGCGTGATTCACGCAACAGATGTAAAACTATGAATGAAAACAGAAAAGCACCACGTGCTTTTCTGTTTACAAACATCCAAACGGAGTGTCATAATGATGGCGGCTGCGTGAAAATCACGCAGCTGCGCATCATACGGGGCTGACACACGGAGCTGTTAAGTACCTTTTGCGCGCGCAAAACGTCGCGTTTTTTCCGCGCACAAAATGCACACGCTCGTGTGAATCCGGCCTAATAGTAATTTTTTTTTTAACTTGTGAGTTACAGAATATTATGTTCATCTAAGGCTCCATTGACATTACCAATTGAGGATTTCAACAGGGGTTCCATCTTCCTTTCTGGTAATCTTACAAAATAACCAAAACCTCGACAGACCCCATTAAAGTCAGTGGTATACTGAGGGGTTCAATGGTATCCATTTGAAAATGGTTCTGGCCTAGCTGTTTTGGTTCCGTTATAAAAAGAAGCCTTGACACTGGTGTGAACAGAGCCTAAATTGTCACTTATACAACTATATATCATGTAAGCAGAGTGGTTGTTACTGTGAGAAGATTAAACACTGTTCCACTATTCAGTCTTACACTCCCCTTTGACAATAAAATGCACCACAAACCGGACACACACACTCTAAAATGTAACTTGCAAAATATACACTGAAACACACCACACTCAAACAACACTCTAAGGCCTGATTCACACGAACGTGTTAAACGTCCGTGGGACGGCCGTTGAAGCAGCGGCCGTCCCACGGACCTATATAATTCAATGTGGCTGTTCACACAGCCGTTGTTTCAACGGACCGTGTGTAGGGTCCGTGGGAAAATAGGACATGTCCTATCTTTTCACTCATCACGCATCCCTCTATAAACTCTCAACTATGGTGGATGCGTGACATCGCATCCCGCAGTGCTGAGCACGGAGGCACCTCGGACGTGAAAAACTGCAGTTTTTCGTTAAGCTTTTTGATACGATAAAACTATGGGGAAGATTTACTATTGTGATTGGACCTAGACCTTATCATAGAATGTGCCAAAAAGTGAGGGAAATTCTGACGCATAATGTTGCATCAAAATTTAGACCTATTTATAAAACAATTGCGCAAAAAATAAAAAGTGTCTTGCAAAGCGGGTGCGGCTTAGCAAAATGGTGTGTGGTTTAAAATGCATAGCTCAAAATATGGCGCAAAAAAGGGTGTGTTGCATTGCTATGTCAACTGATGTGTGGCGAGGAAGTCACTGGCATCAGCATCCAGGTGGCCATGGCAACTGGAAGCAAATTCAATCCTGGTGGCTTATTTAAAACAGGCAATGTCCTTTTGACTTGTGCCTGAGTATTATTTCTGACTTCCGGATCCTGCCTTTAGCCTTCTTACGATATTCTATAGCCTGCCTGTGTTTGACCCTATTCTTTATAATTGGATTCATCCTAGCGCTTCACCCCTAGGATTTGTCGTCTTCTTTTCTCCTCTCTGGTTTGAACTCTGGCTTGAAGTTCTGATGCTGCCTTCACTTCACTCTCTTGATTTATTGTCCCTTGCTGACCACTTTTCAATGTACGGATGTAGCCATCTTTATTTTGACTCTGATAACTTGTTGCAGCATGATATCACGCAACAAAAGCTATTGAAAAGTCACTGAAAAAGTCAAGCTAAAGGATCGTGCCACTGTGTATTTAATGCGGTAAAAGTCAAGATAAAGACGGCTACATCTGTACGCCTACCTAACTGTATTCTTAGGTCATGGAACCAACTGACGCCACTCAAACTACTGCACTGCCTGTGAACGTTTGTGATTTGGGTGACCAGGTAGCACAACAAGGGAAGTGTCAGCAAGAAATAATTCAATACCTCCAGAGGTTCTCCCCACCTGGATTCTTTCCAGCCAGCCCCGGCTCAACTTTCAACAGTACACACACCTGCCCCAGGACTAACTTCACCTCCTGCTACAGGACCCATTCTGCATCTTCTTGCTCCCCAGAGATGTGACAGAGATCTTAATACCTGCCTGGGATTGTTGAACTAGTGTACTTTTGTCCTCAAACTCTACACCATCTCCTCACTACTACTTTTCATTATGACCTTTCTAATGACCACTCTACATGTTTGAAAAACCTGCGTGCTCATCTACAGATGCTTCTGCGAAGTTTTGCCTCAAGCAGGTACCTTTCTTCACAGGGCAATATGCCATCCAATTCCATACCCTGGATTTTAACTTATCTTGGAACATTGGCAAAGACCACCTGTCTCTGATGAGCCGATACAAGTGGTTCCCACCGCTCTGACTTTAGAGGAGAGGTGAAGGAGATTGTCTCAAGTTTTGTGCCCTTACTGCAGGCAGAAGGGTCGTCTACGCCTGAATTGTCCCAAACTCTCAAACCAGGAAACTCCATGGCCTAAGTGTGACAAGAGTGATCACTTAAGGCCTCAGTTACTCCTCTCCAAGGAAAGGATGCTTCTTCCTGTGATGCCCTCAATGCTTCAATTTCCTCTACCGTTTAAGTTTTCATTACCTTCAAAGCAGCAGGGAACTTCTAACGGTATGTTCACACACAGAGTTTTGTTTTCAGGCTTATTTCGGAGTGTAAACGCCACAAAATACGCCTTGAAAAAAGCTAGCTAAGCGCCTACAAACATCTTCCCATTCAATTCAATGGGCAAAACGGCATTTAGTTCAGACAGGGCGGTTTTTTTTACGCGGCTGTTTTAAAAAACGGCATGTAAAAAGATGCCCCAATAAAAAGAAGGTGCATGTCACTGCTTGAGCCATTTTTGGAGCTGTTTTTCATTGTGTCAATGAAACAACAGCTCTAAAAACGGCTTAAAAAAACGGCCTCAAAACACGTTTACGGCTACAAAAAGGGCTGAAAAACAAAGGCTGTTTCCCTTGAAAATAGCTCCGTCACTTTCAGTTGTTTTTGATTTTACGTGTGAACGTACACTTAGACTATGATTTGGCCCTAAAGTGGCAGATTTCCTAGATACCCTTTGATCGATCCTTTTGTCTTACCTCTGTAAATGGCTCCCCCATTCAAGAAGGCCTTGTACGTTACTGCACCTCACCTGTTCTGCTGCAGGTTGGTCTGTTGAAGAGGTTTCCCTGTCTGACACTACCATCTGCCACCGATCCAGCTTTATTAAATTTGCCCTGGCTCTGTTGGCAGAATCCCGTATTTGTTTGGACAACTGGACAACTTATCCATTGGGGTTCTTCCTGTTCTCAGAAATCCTTACAAGCTGATTGTACACTCTTTCCTCTGCCCAATTTTTCCTTAGGTACTTCTCCAGGGCTACCACCACAATATTAATAATAAGCCGATGCATTCTCCAAACAAAAGGTAAAGATGCTTTTAGATCATTGCCTTTCTTGCTGAAGTATGAATCTCAGTCAGCACGGACCTCCTTGGGGTTAAGTTTATCTCCTTTCATTACTGGAGACATAGACCTTGTCTCTTATACCTGGGAAAACTTACAGAAGTGCTTTATTCATAAATCCTCATCCCCAGCCAGAGCAGGTTTTAGCTTTGTGAAGAAGGACAGGTCTTTGAGACCCTGTATAGTCTCTAGAGGTATAAACAAGATCACTGTGAAGGATTGATTCCCTATGCCTTTCATCTGTGATCAGTTTGACCAGTTAAGGGATGTTACCATCTTTGCAAATTTGGATCATCGTGGAGCCTATAACCAGGTTTTTACAAAGGAAGGAGATGACTGGAAGAGAGAGACACCCGATATGGACATTATGAATGGACTTTACAAATACCTAGTCATGCCCTTTGGGCTTTCTAATATTTCGGCCCTCTTTCAACATTTGGTCAATGAGGTGTTTCGTGACCTCCTCTATCACAGCACTTTGGTGTATCTGGAAGACATTCTTGTCTTCTCCAAAGATCTTTCCTACCATCGGCAACATTTATGTACTGTCTTACAGCACCTTCATGAGAATTCACTTTATGCAAGACTAGAGAAATGTTGCTTTGAGAAGTATATACTTCCTTTCCTTGGATACATCATCTCAGCTAAAGGTTTGAAGATGGATCTAGACAAGGTTTCTGAAAATGAATGAACGCTTTCTAGGATTTGCTAACTACTACAGGCAATTCATTCATAACTTCTCTACTGTGGTAGCTCCCCTTACCGCTCTAATACATGAAAGGACCATTTGGCACTATTGGTCTGAATCTGCAGTTTATACCTTTAAGCAACTCATGGCGTGTATGTCTCTTCCTGACATCCTTCCAAGGGTCTGACCTTAGCACCACTTGCTTTGCACTGCCGGGTACTGTGCTGGGCATATTCCTCCATGTTGTCTAGTCACCATGGCACGATAGATCTCCTTGTAAAACACTACAGGTGGCCCCACTGGAGATGATTTAGTTATGCCTAGGCCAAGTCATCCAGGCATCATCTGGCCTTCTGCAGACATTAACCATTACTACACAACCCTGGACTGACATTTCTATGGGCTTTATCTCCCATCAACCTTTGCCCCAGGGTAACTCTGTAATATGGGTGGTGGTAGACAGATTTTCAAAAATGTCACATTTTGTTTCTCTAAAGGGTTTACCCTCAGCTCCACAATTGGCCAAAAAGTTATTTTTAAGAGATGTTCCTTATTTACAACCTTCCTGGCCACATCGATTCTGTTTGGGGAATCCAGTTAATTTCTAATTTCTGTAAACTTCTCAATATTTCTTTGGATTTCTCCTCAAGTTATTATCCCCAGACTTTTGGGCAGATGGAGTAATCAGTGCCTGAAACATTTCTTGCGTTCCCACGCCAATGCACATCAAGATAACCGGTCCAACATTTTGCCTTGGGCAGAATTTGTACACACTTCTCAGCTTCAGGCAAGTCAATGTGTAACCTGAAACACGTAAGCTATATCTATTATCCGACTGTCTGGAAGCATGTTTTCTGCCTGTAAATTTTTTTGAATAAAGAAGGAAGTTTTTTATCCCATGAAGTTGCTATAATTGTTCTCTTTTACTTGGATATTTTACTTGGAACCCAACCCTCCTGCTACTGTGCACTTGTGTGATCTCACTACCCGTGGAGATGATTGGCAAGTGCATTTTTTTTATTTAATCAGATCCATGACTCCAAGTTTGTTCATGGCAAACTGTACTACAAAAATGAAATGGAAAGAATGCAGTCCTGAGGAGGAGTAGTGGGTACCAGAGAGACGTCCATGCTCCTCGGCTGATTAAGGCCTGCCTCAAGAATCATTCTAATTCCACTCTAATTCACACAAAGGACATATTGGAAGGGGTCCTAATAGGAGGAATACCCTCTCTGCTCCAGTTCTGCTTCACTTTGTCAATGGGTGTGCCGCGTTGTCATGGCAATTGGCCTTCATTGACCTGAGCTTTCATTTGTCATTGAAACCAATTATTTTCTGGTGGCCTATTTAAAGCAGGCAAAGACCTCCTGACCCTTGCCTGAGTATCAGTCCCAGTTTCTGACCACCTGGTTCTGACCCACGGCTACCATCTGACTACCATCCTGTGTCTTGCTCCCGTCTTGTCTTCCTGCCATTGGGACCGTGACTTGGAGATCCGGACGGTTTATTCTAAACTTCCTTAGAGGATCCCTTAGACTCCGCACCTCACTTTAGTCAGCGCCAAACCGATTGCAGTGCCAAGGTTTCACTTTCAAGGTATTCCTAGCTAACAAACACTCTCTGCCACTGAGAACCAATGACTGCGGCTCAAGGGTCATGAAAATAAAAGGGAAAAGTTTTTATTAGCTGAGTTCTATATATATAAATGAGTTTAAAATCCAAATATATAATCAAATAAAGTAACCCAACACTTCAAATGACAAAAATTATATTTAGTCAGCTATTCATTGTTGTTAATTCACACCGAAATGGCAAATCACTAATAATTTTGTTGCTGAAAGCAGCTTTACATTTACAAAAAATATTTGTGGGTCCTAAGCAAAGAAAATCCTAAAACGCATATTAAGAATACCAAAAAGAGTACATGAAAAAGCCCCACTACAAAATGGATACAAAATAATATAATACACTGTATATACTTTTAAATAACTAAATTGTTTACCTACAATAGCAATATTGTCAGTTATAGGATTGTGATTTGGCTTATACACATCAAATGAACAAAGTCGTTCTATTTTATTTATAATTGGAGTTTGTAGGTTTAGTTTCTAGATACATACTGATTGATCATATGCACTCAAAGCATAATGCTTAAAAACTCCCTGCTGAAAGCTATTGTGCATTTTGGAAGAGAAGAACCACTGCTAAGTACCAATTGAGATGATGCTGTATACTTGCCATTTTTAAAGGACATTTCATGCCACTTGATTATGTTAACAAGGAATGTTTGAAATTTGAGCAGAATTGTACTGAAATGGCACAGTAGTTATGTGTTATAGAGATGAAGTTCTTTTCTGCATCTAATGACAATCACTTCTTGAAGACCGTTTCATTTAAATCTGTCATAGAAATGTTGGTGAATTCAAATATGGGACTCAAGTGTCCTATTTACTGGGGATGCTAAAATCTATGAATTCATATTCAGTTATAGAGGAGGAGGTATCATCAATTCTATCTGGACATGCCATTATTACTAAATGCCAAGCTGATGTCAGAACACATGAATAATTCCAAGCAAGATAGCAAAATCCTATTCATCGAATAGCATAATTCAGTGGAAAAATGTTAATATATTAATTTTAGATGCTAATCAATAGGTATATGGTTCTATGTAAAGGATATACAAGTTATAATATAAGGTGCTATATATATTAAGCATCAAAGACAATTTCTATATATATATATATATATATATATATATATATATACATGCAAACACACACGTGCGTGCGTGCGTGTGTGTGTGTGTGTGTGTGTGTGTGTGTGTTTGTGTGTGTATACTCCAGTATACACACATATATATATATATACACACACACACACTAGTCCTTCTCAATTAATTCGAATATCATGGAAAAGTTAATTTATTTCAGCAATTAAAAAAATGAAACTCATATATTATATAGATTCATTACACACAGAATGATCTATTTCCAGCATATGTTTTTTCTTTTAATGATGATGATTATGGCTAACAGTTAATGAAAACCCAAAATTTAGTCTCTCAGAAAAAAAGAATATTGGGTAAAAGTTGAAGATTGCAGACTCATGGTGTCAACACAAAACACCTGCAAAGGTTTCCTAAGCCTTTAAATAGTCTAACAGTCTGGTTCAGTAGGCTACACAATCATGGGGAAGACTGCTGACTTGACAGAAGACAGCCATTGACACCCTCCACAGGGAATTGAATTACAGAAACATATTTTCTTTTTGATGATATTCTAATTCATTAAGAAGGACTATATATATATATATATATATATATATATATATATATATATATATATATATATATATATATATATATATATATATATATATATATATATATTGTGAAAGGGGGTGGGGTAATAGCGGGGTTCACTGGTTAGTGTCACCCACTATTACTACCTCCTTTATAATCAGGGTCACCAGGCTTATGCCTAGTTCCCCTACCTTTTCCTTATACTAATGTTGATTTAATTGATTTTGCTGCTACTCAAGGCAATAAGACCGTATGGTATATAAAGATAATATTTATTAACATACAGTAATCACTCTCATATATGAAATACAGTAACTAAATACTGAACACAGTAACTGATCACAGTATAGTATCCGTATACCCCAATACATATAACAAGTTAATATATACTGAGTATGCTCACACTATACGTAGTACAGTATAAACACGGTATTACAATCCTAATCTATACCGCCACCCATTTACCTAAACATATATAGAATATGATTAAAATGCAATACACACTCACTATTTCTGTCCCACTCCTTCCTAGCAATAACTATCCCTGTACACTAAGGGTAAAAGGGTTACCAGGGGATATGCAGGTAAACAAGGGTTACTGACTTAGGGCTGCAAGGGTTAACAGGGACTGCAAGGGTTAACAGGGACTGCAAGTGCTAACAGGGACTGCAAGGGCTAACAGGGGTATGGGTATGTGAATGAGGGGGTAGCAAGAAAGGTTAACTTAGGGAACCAGGGGTATGGGAATGTGCAGGTAACTTAGGGAGCCAGGGGTACAGGTAATGTGGGGGTTGCAGGAAAGGGTTACTGGGGAGGTATTAGCTCGTTGTATAGAGATAGCACTCGTTGTCCAGGGGATCGTTGGTGGAGTGGAGGAAGTCGTTGGAGCGATGAGCAGGAGACCATGAGGGAAGAGGAGACCAGGAGGGAAGGGGAGTCCGTTAGTGGAGCCGGGGAGGAGGAAACAAGAGAGGGCAGTGTGGGACCGTTTGTCCTTTTTAAACCCTCCCGTGCACATCTGTGTGACATCACATGCTCATGCACGTGCAAGGGGGCAGGGCATGGGCTTATGACTACCTCATGGAATCTCATTACCTGGTGCTGACATAGATATATCTATATAGTCTGACCCTAGACTTTCAAATTAAGTTCAGACACCAGACCCCTAATGTTGAGTGTATATTCAGACCTCCTATATTAATTTCAAACCCCAGACCCATAACTAAATTTAGACCCCAGATCAGATTATCAGATAAAAATAAATATTCAAATTAGGAGTGTGAGGAGGTGGACACACAGATTTATCTACTATTAACATGTCTATCCTGGTTCAGTATATGGTCTATACTTGTTTGACTGTAATGTAGTCAGTATAGAAGATGGTTGAGTTACACATATACACATCTACAATGGATATAAAAAGTCTACACACCCCTGTTAAAATGTCAGGTTTTTGTCAAAATAAGAACAAAAAAAATGTGGTTGCATAAAAATGCACACCCTTTGACTTTATGACAGCATTCAGTCTTTTTGGGTAGAAGTCTATCAGCATGGCACATCTTGACTTGGCAATTGCTGCCTACTCTTCCTTGCAAAAGCGCTCCAAATCTGTCAGATTGTGAAGGTATCTCCTGTGTACACGCCTTCTCCAGATCACCCCACAGATTTTCAATGGGCTTCAGGTCTGGCTCTGGCTGAGCCATTCCAAAACTTTGATCTTCTTCTGGTTAAGCCATTCTTTTGTTGATTTGGAGGTATGCTTTTGGTCATTGTCGTGCTGAAAGGGGAAATTCCTCTTCATCTTCAGCTTTTTAGTAGGGGCCTGCAGGTTTTGTGGCAATATTGCCTGATATTTGGAACTGTTCATAAATCCCTCCACCTTGACTAAAGCCCCGGTTCAAGCTGCAGAAAAACAGCCCCAAAACATAATGCTGCCACCACCATGCTTTACTGTGGGTATGGTGTTCTTTTGGTGATGAGCAGTGTTGGCTTTGCGCCAATCATACCTTTTGGAATTATGGCCAAAAAGTTCATCCTTGGTCTCATCAGACCATAACACGTTTTCCCCTAATGCTTTTGGCAGACTTGATGTAGGACTTTGCAAAACATAGCCAGGCTTGGATGTTTTTCTTTGTTAGAAAAGGCTTACGTCTGCCTCTTGGTAGCCCCCCGGACCAATTTTCATCTTGTCTTTTCCTCAAGTTTTGAGGGACATCCAGTTCTTGGTAATGTCACTGTTGGTCATCAAGAAGTGGATTACATGTGACACATCTTCACTGTGTTTCATGGTATATCTAATGCCTTGGAAATTATTTGGTACTCTTCTCCTGACTGATGCCTTTCGACAATCAGAAACCTTTGATGTGTTGTAAGCTCTTTACGGATCATGGCTTTTGCTGTCACATGCAACAAAGAAAATGTCAGGAAAATCCTAATAGAACAGCTGAACTTAATATGGAGTTACTCTGAATAACTTTAAATCATGGCAGCTGTGTACTGACTACTATTTAACATGAGTTTAAATGTGATTGTCTAATTCTGAGCACAATCACATCCCCAATTATAAGAGGGTGTTCACACATATGCAACCACATTATTGTAATTTTGTTATTTTTATTTTTTCCTCTAAATGAATTCAGTTTGTTTTTCAATGGAATTGTACAGATTATGGGTCACATTAAAGGTGGAAAAAGTTTTGAAATTATTCATCTTGTACTGATTTTTTGACAGGACAAAAACGTGGCCTTTTAACTGGAGTGTGTAGACTTTTTATATCCACTGTATTTCATGGTCTTGTAAGGTATCAAGTGTACATTTGGCTTTTCTATTGGATGTATTATTTATCTATATATGCTGTTGTATGTATCTGGATGCTATCCCCTCCATTTTGTTTTCAGCCTTTTTTTAGCTTAAGATTTAAGGCTTCTTTCACTCTACCATTAGTATACGTTTACCTCTCTTCCGTCAGAGGAAGAGAGGATCGAAAGATTAAATGGAAAACAATGGTTCCGTTAGAATTACCATTGATTTAAATGGTAATTATTTTATTTCAGTTGCTTTCCGTCTGTCTCCATGCGGTCGTTTTTTTTTCACAGTTCAAAGGTTCTGCAGACTGCACTTTTGCTTCTATAAAAAAAACAGAAACCTAGCGAACAGAAATAAACGGGAAGCAACTGAAACAAAATAATTACCATTAAAATCAATGTAATTCTAAGGGAACCGATGCTTTCCATTTCATCTTTTGATCCTCTCTTCCTCTGACGTAAGAGAGGTAAACGTATATTAACGGTAGTGTGAACTTAGCCTTAGGATTGTGTTTAGCCAGTTTTTTAATAAAGATTATTGTGATGTATATCTATATAAACTTTTTAATTATTTGGGTTCTTATGGGATATTGTTCTATGGTAGTGACCTCATGAGTGTGGTTAGCTACAGTGTTTGTTCCAATATAATTGGGGCACTCCTTATGTAGGTTTAATAAAAATAAAAAAATATTCAGAAAACAGA
The DNA here is from genome assembly GCF_050947455.1 of Rhinoderma darwinii. Classification (NCBI taxonomy): domain Eukaryota; kingdom Metazoa; phylum Chordata; class Amphibia; order Anura; family Rhinodermatidae; genus Rhinoderma; species Rhinoderma darwinii. The sequence continues at coordinate 181,040,137 of NC_134689.1, read as the reverse complement.
CCAGAGTATACACTTAATCTCCTCGCTCCTGGCTCTTGTTAAGATCCGGCGTCGCTAGAGGGTAAGTATACAGCCCCCCGTCTAGCTACGTCCCTGCCTTAATGCACCAATAGAACAACATTAAAAAAAATGCCCCAAAAACTGCAACACAGGTCACACAGGCCCTTGCACATTTTGGTTTACAGTTGGTTAAAATGAAGATTTATGGGTGTAAAACGCCCTATATGGCTAGGTTCCTGCGTGCCGGATACGCTGCGTAAAAACTGCGCAGCCTATTCGACCTGGAACCCGTAGCTTAAAAGCATGTTTTTAACCCCTTAACCTCTTCATGCGGTGCTGCAATAGTGCGTCGTAAATGGGACTGATTTCCCGCACTCCAACGTACTGTTGCGGCGCAGACATAAACTGTCACATCCAGTGACATATCGTCGATAGAACATAGATGGCGGCTGTCATGTACAGCTGACCATCTCTGTCATCGGCCGGCTGACCAATCAGAGCGGTCCCATGCCAGCTATCGCTGTGATTGGTCTGTCAATACTGACAGGCCAATCACAGCACTTCAGAAGCGATAGAATAGTAAAGTTAGTTAGTGTTAATGACAGATTACTAAATGAGACAGTTATGGCAGCTGTCATAGACAGCTGACCATCTCTGTCATCGGCGGGGGGACCAATAAGTTCGGTCCCATACCGGCGATCGTTGTGATTGGTCTGTCAATTCTGACAAGCCAATCACAGCACGTTAGAAACAATATGCTAGTAATCTGTCACTGTTAGTGACAGATTACTAAATGATACAGGGATGGCAGCTGTCATAGACAGCTGACCATCTCTGTCATCGGCCAGGGGACCAATCAGAGCGGTCCCATGCCGGCAAACACTGTGATTGGTCTGTCAATTCTGGACTACAGACGTCCTCTATCATACCCCAATGTACCGGCCTGTAATGCCAGAAAACTTTTTGAGGCCATCTTAAAATTCTTACAATATAGTGGTAACTCCCTGTGTCCCCCCCAAAATTACCCTAACTTTGGCCGGCTAAATAAAATAAGGCCACTAATACATTTTCTGAACATGAAATTCCAGGTGGCATATATCCCAGAGAAAAATATATGCATCGAGAAGTCCCTAGTCCACTTCAAAGGAGGCTACACTTTTGCCAATATTTACCTAATAAAAGAGCGAGATACAGAATGAAAATTTATAAACTAAAAAAAAGTGATTCCGGATACACCCACCAATTTAGAATATATGAGGGGAAAGATTTGCAAATAAATCCCCCAAACTGCCCCCCTTCTCTAGGAATAAATGGACAAATTGTGTGGGACCTCATACATCCACTTCTAAATCAAGGATGCAACTTGTACCTTGATAACTACTACACCAGTATGCCACTTTTTAAATGCTTCCAAGACAAAAACCTCGGAAGCCTGTTGCACAATTCGCCACAACCAGTGAGGCCTCCCCAAACCATTTATAGCCAAATTGAGAGCCTGGGAATGCAGAGCATTGTGCAGCGACCAGATCCTGCTCATGAAATTTAGGGACAAAAAAGATGTCCTGATGCTAACCTCCATTCATGGCAATGACACGAGCCAGGTCCAAATACGTGGGGCGAGCACCACAACCTCCAAGCCTGTATGCATACAGGATTATAACAAGAACATAGGTGGAGTTGACCTCACTGATTAAATGATGCAGCCATATAGTTCCATGAGAAAAACTAGATCATGGTACAAAAAACTGGCTGTCCATCTGGTTCAAATGGCCATGTACAATTCTTTTGTACTTTTTAAGAGTGCCGGCAATCAGGAAACTTTTCTTGGTTACTAAGAATAAGTCATAAAATGCCTTATTTTTGGAGACTAGAAGGAAGCGGGGGAAAATAGGGCTACTAGTGTGGCCACCAGGATTGTACCGGGGCAGCATTTCCCCAGTGAAGTGCCTCCTACTGCAAAAAAAAGGAAACCCCAAAAGCGATATTGTGTCTATTCTAAGAGAGGGATTAGGAAGGATACAACGGAGCAGTGTGACACATGCCTTCTAAACCCGGCCTCTGTATGAAACAATGCTTTAAGATTTATTATACCTCCCTTGATTACTAAGTTAAATTATAATTATTTACTAGTATACTCCTCTAACTATTTTGTCCATTAAAAATTATATCTTTTTAAAAATTCTAAACTATTATTTTGATTATCAAAATGCCCACAGATAAATTGGCATTTCACCAAAATACCAAACAAAACTAAAAATTCTCATTATACCCCTAGATTAATACATTGGGGATGTAGTTCTCTAATTAGTTTCTGGTGAATGCCTCTATGTTCTGGCACCTGAGGGCTAATTTAAAAAAAAGGAATTCAGAATTCTATCTTCAGTTTCGTACTCATACCTAAAAAAAAACAAAAAACGGTGGGTCAGCATGATCACTACACCCCTTGATAAATACTTTGAGGAATGTACTTTACAAAATTAGGAATTGCAACCATTTTTCTACACAACCTCCTCATTTCAGGGGCTCAAAGGTATTGGACAAATTAACATTACCATAAATATATATTTTTTTTTTTAATACTTTGTAGAGAATCCTTTGCAGGCAATGACTGCCTGAAGTCTGGAACCCATGGACATCACCAAACGCTGAGTTTCCTCCTTTGCCTGGCCTTTACTGCAGCTGTCTTCAGTTGTTGCTTGTTTATGGGTCTTTCTGCCTTAAGTTTTGTCTTAAGCAAGTGAAATGCATGCTCGATCGGGTTGAGATCTGGTGATTGACTTGGCCATTGCAGAATATTCCACCTCTTTGCCTTAAAAAACTCCTGGGTTGCTTTTGCAGTATGATTTGGGTCATTGTCCATCTCTACTGTGAAGCGACGTCCAATCAACCTTGCTGCATTTGGTTGAATATGAGCAGAAAGTATATCCCTGAACACTTCAGATTTCATCCGGATGCTTCTGTCTTCAGTCACATCATCACTAAATACTAGTGACCCAGTGCCTTTGGCAGCCATGCACGCCCATGCCATCACATTGCCTCCACCATGTTTTACAGAGGATATGGTGTGCTTTGGATCATGAGCCGTTCCAAGCCTTCTCCATACTTTCTTTCTCCCATCATTCTGGTACAGGTTGATTTTAGTTTCATCGGTCCAAAGAATGCTGTTCCAGAACTGGGACGGCGTCTTTAGATGTTGTTTGGCAAAGTCTAATCTGGCCTTTCTATTTTTGAGGCTGATTAATGATTTGCACCTTTGGTGAACTCTCTGTTTTTGCTCTCATGAAGTCTTCTCTTTATGGTAGACTTAGATACTGATACACATACTTCCAGGAGAGTGTTCTTCACTTGGGTGGATATTGTGTAGGGGTTTTTCTTCCCCATGGAAAGGATTATGTGATCATCCACCACTGTTGTCTTCCGTGGATGTCCAGGCCTTTTGGAGTTCACGAGATCACCAGTGCGCTCTTTTTTTTCAAGAATGTACCAAACTGTTGATTTGGCCATCCCTAACATTTGTGCTATCTCTGGATTTCTTCCTTTTTTTCAGCCTAACGATGGTGTGTTTCACTTGCATTGAGAGCTCCTTTGACCTCATGTTATGGGTTCACAGCAACAGCTTCCAAATGCAAATGCCACACCTGGAATCAACTCCAGACCTTGTATATGCTTAATTGATGATGGATTAACGAGGGAATAGCCCATGCGGACCATTAAATAGCTTTTGAGATAATTGTCCAATTACCTTTGGTCCCTTGAAAAAGAGGAAGCTACATATTAAAGAGCTGTAGTTCCTAAACCCTTCCTCAAATTAGGATGTGAATACCCTCAAATTAAAGCTCAGAGTGTGCACTTTAAGCACATATTGATTATATAACTGTATATTCAATATGTTTTGGTAAACAGCTAAAATGCCAAAACTTGTGTCACTGTCCAAATAATTCTGGACCTAACTGTAAACCTTGTCGTGTGTCTAAACAGTAGTTTATTACCACATATGGGGTATTGCTGTGCTCAGTAGACTTTGCTTTACAAATGTTGAGGTTCTTTTTCTCCTTTGTCTATTGTTAAAAGGAAAAAAATGTGAGCTAAATCTACATTTTATTGGAAAAAATTTATATGTTCATTTTTCCAGGCCTAATTTCAATAAATTCAGCAAAACACCCGTGGGATAAAATTGCTCACCATTCTCCTAGATTAATTCCTTGAGGGGTGAAATTTCCAAAATGGGGTCACTTTGGGGGATTTCCATTGCTTTGTTCCCTCAGGGGCTTTGCAAATGCGACGTGGCCTCCGCAAATCATTCAAGCAAAACTTTATCTCTAAAAGTCAAATGGTGCTCCATCCCTTTTGAGCCCTGACGTGGGTCCAAACAGCAGTTTATTACCAAATATGGGGTATTGCCATAATTGGGAGAAATTGCTTTACAAATGTTGAGGTGATTTTTCTCCTTTATTCCTTGTAAAAATTAAAAAAAAAACTGAGGGATCAAAATGCTAACTACACACCTACATAAATTCTTTGACGGGTGTAGTTTACAAAATGGGGTAACTTTTGAGGAGTTTCACTGTTTTGGCGCCACAAGACCTCTTCAAACCTGACATGGTGCCTAAAATATATTCTAAAAAAAAACTGAGACCCCAAAATCCACTAGGTGCTCCTTTGCTTCTGAGGCATCTGCTTCAGTCCATTAGCACACTAGGGCCACATGTGTGGCATTTTTAAAAACTGCAGAATCTGGGCAATAATTAGTGAGTTACATTTTTCTGGTAACATTTTCCATGGTACAAAAAAATAAATGGATTACAAATGAATTTCGGCAAAAAAAAAAATTAAATTTGTAAATTTTACCTCTATGTTGCTTTTATTCCTGCAAAACGCCTAAAGGGTTAAGATACTTTCTAAATGCTGTTTTGAATAATTTGAGGGGTGCAGTTTTTAAAATGGGGTAATTTATGGGGACTTTTTAATATGTAAGGCCCTCAAAGCCAATTCAGAACTGAAGTTGTCCTTGAAAAAATAGCTTTTAGAAATTTTCTTGAAAATGGGAGAAACCTGCTAAAGTTCTAAGCCTTGTAGCGTCCTAGAAAAATAAAAGGAAGTTCAAAAAACGATGCCAACATATGGTAAATGTTAACTAGTAACTTTTTTTGTGTGGTATTACTATCTGTTTTACAAGCAGATAGATTTAACTTTAGAAAAATGCAAATTTTTGCAAATTTTCTCAAAGTTTTAGTGTTTTTCACAAATAAATGCTGAATTTATCGACCAAATTTTTTAACTGACATAAAGTACAATATGTCATGAGAAAATATTCTCAGAATCGCTTGGATTGGTAAAAGCATTCTAAAGTTATTACCACATAAAGCAAAACATGTCAGATTTGAAAAAATCGGCTGTGTCCTGAATGCCAAAACAGGCTGGGTCCTGAGTGGGTTAAGGATGCAGCAAAGTTTTGGCCTTAAGGTTCAGAGCCCATTTTTCAAATCTGGCATGTTTCACTTTATGTGGTAATAACTTCGGAATGCTTTTACCTATCCAAGCGATTCTGAGATTGTTTTCTCATGACAGATTGTGACTTATGTTAGTGGTAAAATTTGGTTTATACATACAGTGCTTATTTGTGAAAAATAGTAAAATTTAGAGAAAATTTTGAAAAATTTGCATTTTTCTTATTTATTTAAATGTATCTGCTTGTAAGGCAGATGATTATACCACACAAAAAAGTTTCTAATTAACATTTCCTATATGTCTACTTTAGATTGGCTTCATTTTTTTAAAAGCATTCTTTTATTATTCTAGGACATTACAAGGCTTAGAACATAAAAAGCAATTTCTCATATTTTCAAGAAAATGTCAAAATCCCTTTTTTTAGGTACAAGTTCAGTTCTTTGAGGGGGACTATGTATTATAAACTCCCATAAAACACCCCATTTTAAAAGCTAGATCACTCAAAATATTCAAAACAGCATTTAGAAAGTTTCTTAACCCTTTAGGCGTTTCACAGGAATTAAATGTAATTTTTCTTGCAGAAATTCAAATTTAATCAATTTTTTTTACCAGGCTTTACCAGGGAAACACTACTAAATATGTATTGGCCATATTCTGAAGTTTTTAGAAATGTCCCACATGTGGCTCTGGTGTGCTAATGGACTGAAATACAGGCATGAGAAGCAAAGAAGCATCAAGTGCATTTTGGAGCTCCTTTTTTATATACACCGTGTTCCAAATTATTATGCACATTGGATTTAAGTGTCATAAACATTTAATTATTAGTTTTTCAATTAAACTCATGGATGGTATTGTGTCTTAGGGCTTTTTGGATCTTTGTAATCAATCTCAGACACTTGTGATAATTAGTTTGCCAGGTGTGCCCAATCAAAGGAAAACTACTTAAGAAGGATGTTCCACATTATAAAGCAGGCCACAGGTTTCAGACAATATGGGAAAGAAAAAGGATTTCTCTGCTGCCGAAAAGCGTGAAATAGTGCAATACCTTGGACAAGGTATGAAAACATTGGATATTTCAAGAATACTTAAGTGTGATCATCGTACTGTGAAAAGATTTGTGGCTGATTCAGAGCACAGATGGGTTCGTTCAGATAAAGGCATAATGAGGAAGGTTTCTGCCAGACAAATTAATAGGATTAGGAGAGCAGCTGCTAAAATGCCATTGCAAAGCAGCAAACAGGTATTTGAAGCCGCTGGTGCCTCTGGAGTCCCGCGAACCTCAAGGAGTAGGATCCTCCAGAGGTTTGCAAGTGTGCATAAAGATATTATTCGGCCACCCCTAAACAATGCTCACAAGCAGAAACGGTTGCAGTGGGCTCAGAAATACATGAAGACTCATTTTTAAACCCTGTTGTTTACTGATGAGTGCCGTGCAACCCTGGATGGTCCAGATGGATGGAGTAGTGGATGGTTGGAGAATGGCCACCATGTCCCAACAAGGCTGCGACGTCAGCAAGGAGGTGGCGGAGTCATGTTTTGGGCTGGAATCATGGGGAGAGAGCTGGTAGGCTCCTTTAGGGTCCCTGACGGTGGGAAAACGACCTCTGCAAAGTACGTGGAGTTTATGACTGACCACTTTCTTCCGTGGTACAAAAAGAAGAACCGTGCCTTCCGTAGCAAAATTATCTTCATGCATGACAATGCACCATCTCATGCTGCAAAGAATACCTCTGTGTCATTGGCTGCAATGGGCATAAAAGGAAAGAAACTCATGGTGTGGCCCCCATGTTCCCCTGACCACAACCCTATTGAAAAACTTTGGAGCATCCTCAAGCAAAATATCTATGAGGGTGTGAGGCAGTTCACATCAAAACAGAATCTCTGGGAGGCTATTCTCACATCCTGCAAGGATATTCAAGCAGAAACTATCCAAATACTCACAAATTCAATGGATGCAATAATTGTGAAGGTGATATCAAAGAAGGAGTCCTATGTTAACATGTAACTTGGCCTGCTAAGTTTTTTTTGATTGAAAGAGCTTTTGATTTCTGTAAATATGACCTCCTGATGCAACAAATTACAATTTTAGTTCTCTTTACAACCTTTAAAATAATTTGATCTCTGTTGTGCATAATAATTTGAAACAGTGCATTTTGAGTTTTTTACTTCTAAAAAAAAATCTGTTATCATTAGGAGATTTGTTCAATAAAATTTGCATTATACTCCAACGGTTGATGGCTTGAAGATTATACTGACTGTCCTTTGCATCGACTATTTAGGAAAATCAGTGAAAAATAACATTTGCATAATAATTTGGAACGCAGTGTATATATATTTTAGGAACCATGCCAGGTTTGAACAGGTCTTGTGCCAAAACAGTATAGATCCTCCAAAAGAGACCCCGTTTTGGAAACTACACCCCTCAAGAAATTCATTTATGTGTGTTTTGACCATTTTGATCTCACAGTGTTTTCACAGAACTTATTTGAATTGGGCTGTGAATTAAGAAAATATATATTTTTTTCCAATAATATGTAGTTTTGGCTAAACATTTCTTAATTACACAAGGAATAAAAAAAAAAATTTTTGTTGCGGCAATACCGCCTTTGTGGTGATTAACTGGCATTTGGGCCCATGGGAGGGCTTAGAAGCGAAGGAGTGCTATGTGTTTTTTGGAGTCCTGATTTTGCTTGATTGGTTTTCAGGTCTCATGTCGCATTTGCAGAGCCCCAGAGGTATCAAAGCAATGGAAACCCACAAGAACTGACCCCAATTTGGAAACTACACCCCTCAATTAATTTATTTATGGGTGTTGTGTCCATTTAAAACCCACAGTTTTTTCAGAGAGCTTATTTGAATTGGGCTGTGAATTAAAAAAAAATATATTTTTTTCCAATAATATGTAGTTTTAGCTCAAAATTTCTTATTTTCACAAGAAATAAAATACCCCATTTTGTTGCCCAATTTGACCTGAGTGTGGCAGTACCCCATTTGTGGTGATAAACTGCCGTTTGGGCACATGGGAGGGCTCAGAAGGGGAGGAGCGCTAGGTGTTCTTTGCAGTCCAGATTTTGCTGGATTGGTTTTCGAGTGCCATGTCACATTTGCAGAGTCCCAGGGGTACCAGAACAGTGGAAACCCCCAACAAGTGACCACATTTTGGAAACTACACCCCTTAAGGTATTTATCAGGAGTGTAGTGAGTATTTTGACCCCACATGTGTTTCATAGAATTTAATTAACATTGGGCCGTGAAAATGAAATATAACTTTTTTTCCAATAAAACATCGTATTAGCCCAAAAAAAAATTCATTTTCAAAAGGGGTTAAAGGAGAAAATACACACCACAATTTGTTACAATATTTCTCCTGAGTACATAAACACCCCACATGTGAATGTAAACTGTGGTTTGGACACATGGCAGGGCTCAGAAGGGAAAGAGTGCCAACTAACTTTTGGAGTGCAGATTTTGCTGGAATAGTTTTTAGGTGCCATGTTGCATTTGATCAGCCCCAGATGTACCAGAACAATGAAAGCTAACCAGAAGTGACTCGTTTTCAGAAAACTACACCCAATATGTTACTCATCTAGGGGGTAGTGAGTACTTTAAAATCATATTTTGTTCTATAAATTAATGCAAATCTGGTATGAAAAATTAGAATTTACATTTTTTCATAAATGCGTGATTTATAGGACATATTATTTTGCACATATCGCATTAAATAACAGAAGACCACCCCAATATTTATTGTCCTGTTTCTCCTGTGTTTTTCCAGAAACAACTCTGCTTTGGCCGTAATCTGGTTCCTGGCCACAAAGTGGGGTCCAAAGATGAAAAGCACCCTGTGGATTTCAGGACACAATTCTTGCTTGTGATTTTCAGACACCATTTCATGTGTGCATAGGTTCTGAGGTGTCAGTACAGTTAAAAAATGGTCAAAAATAACCAATTTTTTAAGAATATTCATCTAGGGGTATAATGGGGATTTTAGTTGTATTTCAAATTGTACAATAATGTGGGCAAATTTAGTTGGACCAATTCAGTTTTAGTTGGTATAATCTGGACAAGATGTTCTACATTTTTCAAAAAATATAATTAATTCTTATTGGTCAACATGAAAAGGATAAAGAGGATGTTAATGAAAATAAAATTATAAATTTAGGAATTAAAAGTAGCATGGTACGTCTCAAAGCATTATTTTATACAGAGGCCAGGTTGTGCTGGACACATTTCACAATGGTAGCGGGTTTCCTTCCTGATGTCTTTTTTTGTAACACACACGGCATTGTTTTGTCGGGATACTCTCTTTTGCGGTGGGGGGGATTTCATTAGGAAAGTGCTGTCCGGGCACTATCCTTGAGGCCTCACTTGTTGAAGCTGTACTGGGGCCTGCCTTCTCCTGGTCTCCATATATGAGGGCAATTATTAAATTTTCTTGAAAATCAATACATTTTCCACCACAGCCGGCACTTCTGTAAAGCACAAATGCATTATATAATGCTACCTGTGTGAGCTTTTTATACCATAAGCGATATTTTCGCATGGTACTGTAGGGTTTCAGTACTTGGTCCGATAAATCAATCCCTTCCATAAATTAGTTGTATTCTTGAATACAGACTGGTTTAGGGGTCTCAGTGCCAGTACCTCTAACATGGAGAGGGGTGCTTCTGTCACAATGTATTGTGGTCAGGATTAGTACATCTCATTTGTCGATATATTTAACGCACAATACATTGTCGCTACAAAGGGCTCTGCTCTCCCCCACCCTAAGCATTTGCCCCAGTAGTATTTTCGGGAGTCCTCTTTGGTTCTTTTGTATTGTGCCACATGCTACAGTTCGTCTGCCTGTAAGTAATTTAAAAAGCGGTAAGCTGGAATAAAAATTGTCTACATAAACTTGGTAGCCTTTATCCAACAGTGGGTATATTATATCCCATACAATTTTTCCCCGAATTGGGCGACATTCTGGGGGCTCTATTTGTGAATCCTTCCCTTCATATATTTTGAAGCGATGTGTATATCCAGATTCACTTTCACACAATTTATAGATTTTGATTCTGTATCTTGCCCTCTTGTTAGATAGATACTGTCGAAAGTGAATTCTCCCTTTGAAGTTAACTAGCGATTTGTCAACTACAATCTGTTTTTCGGGGGTGTACACTTCCGCAAATTTACTGTTAAAACTGGTGATTATGGGCATTAATTTATATAATCTATCAAAATTGGGATCATTTTGGGGTGGGCATCTTGTATTATCATTGTAATGAATTAATTTCTTGATGGCTTTAAATCGCATCCTAGCCATGGCTGTACGATAGATTGGGGTATAGTAAAGTACATCTGTACTCCAGTATGCCCTAATAGATGTTTTTTTTTACATGTCCCATGCTAAGTACTATGCCCCAAGATTTACGTATCTCCTGTGAATCAGTAGGGGGTCCACTTCTGGAAATAAAATGAAGTAGGGTTTTGGGCAATGGACTGGTTAGCATACAGTTTGGTTTGCTCAATCATCAATGAAATTAAATCATCGGGAAAAAAAAGGTTAAAAAAATTTACTTCCTTAAACCCTGTAGTATTAGTATATGACCCTGAGTCAGCTATAAACACGGGGACCTGGGGCACAGAGTTATGTGAGGGAAACCAATTAATTTCACATTATTAGGTCAATGATTCATTAACCCTGCGGCACCTTCTGGGAGATTTGTCTGATTCACATGAGCAAGATAAAACAAGATAAAATTCCTTTCATCGTCACTAGCAGACTCAGTGTCTGAACACTGGCATAATGGTGTATGCCTCCTCTGCAGTAAACTGTCTGCGGTGGGCCATATTTTTGCTTTTTAAATGTAATTATATAAAGTTTATCATAGTAAATTGGAACTAACTGAACAAAAGAACGGTACTAATATTTTTTTAAATATATTGATGTATATGAATTAAATAAAATATCTCTGCTGTGAAAAAATAGAAGCGGGATGGGGTTCACTGGGTCAGTGATTGAAAGTCGCTGGTCAGTAAGGGAGTTGACAGGAAAAAAGGACCACCAGTGAATAAGTGGTACTTGGTTCAACTCTAACAATAAGTGTAGGTGTACCAACAAAAATAACGGTACAACTGTACCAAACAAATTATTTTATTTTTTCATTTATATATTTTTATACATATACCCTACCGTTCAAAAGTTTAGGGTCACTTAGAAATTTCCTTATTTTTGCAAGAAAAGCAGTTTTTTTCAATGCAGATAACATTAAATTAATCAGAAATACACTCTATACATTGTTAATGTGCTAAATGACTATTCTAGCTGAAAACGTCTGGTTTTTAATGCAATATCTACATAGGTGTATAGAGGCCCATTTCCAGCAACCATCACTCCAGTCTTCTAATGGTACATTGTGTTTGCTAACTGTGTTAGAAAGCTAATGGATGATTAGAAAACACTTGAAAACCCTTGGGAAATTATGTTAGCACTGCTATAAACAGTTTTGCTGTTTAGAGGAGCTATACAACTGACCTTCCTTTGAGCTAGTTGAGAATCTGGAGCATTACATTTGTGGGTTCGATTAAACTCTCAAAATGGCTAGAAAAAGAGAGCTTTCATGTGAAACTCGGCAGATGGACAAAGAAAAAGCCATATCTGAAACTGACTAATAAAAGGAAAAGATTAATATGGGCAAAAGCACACAGACATTGGACAGAGGAAGATTGGAAAAAAGTGTTATAGACAGACGAATCGAAGTTTGAGGTGTTTGGATCACACAGAAGAACATTTGTGAGACGCAGAACAACTGAATAGATGCTGGAAGAGTGCCTGACGCCATCTGTCAAGCATGGTGGAGGTAATGTGATGGTCTGGGGTTGCTTTGGTGCTGGTAAATTGGGAGATTTGTACAAGGTAAAATTGATTGGAGCCAATTTCATCCTACAACAAGACAATGACCCAAAGCACACCTCCAAATTATGCAAGAACTATTTAGGGAAGAAGCAGGCAGCTGGTATTCTATCTGTAATGGAGTGGCCAGCGCAGTCACCAGATCTCAACCCCATAGAGCTGTTGTGGGAGCAGCTTGACCGTATGGTACACAAGAAGTGCCCATCAAACCAATCCAACTTCTGGGAGGGGCTTCTAGAAGCATGGGGTGAAATTTCTCCCGATTACCTCAGCAAATTAACAGCTAGAATGCCAAAGGTCTGCAATGCTGTAATTGCTGCAAATGGAGCATTCTTTGACTAAAGCCAAGTTTGAAGGAGAAAATTATTATTTCAAATAAAAATCATTATTTCTAACCTTGTCAATGTCTTGACTATATTCTCTAGTCATTTTGCAACTCATTTGACAAATATAGGTGTGAGTTTTCATGGAAAACACAAAATTGTCTGGGTGACCCCAAACTTTTGAACGGTGGTGTATATATATATATATATATATATATATATATATATGAAAAATGGGAAAATAATATCTCCGCCCTGAAAAAACAGAAGCGTGATGGGGTTCACTGGGTCAGTGATTGAAAGTCACTGGCCAGTCCCAGGTTTATGATGGGGGGAAGGGGCTATATACTATAAAATGTGTCAAGTGCTTGGTGCAACTGTATCAAAATCTGACAGGAGCTATGAGAGACAATGACTCTCTCTGAACGCTTCTCTGACAGAAATGAAGCGATCAGAGGGAGTGGTGTCACCAACCCAATCTCCTGCCCTCCCCTGTACTCTGATTGGTTTGTGAATTCTCACATACCAACTAGAGTAATTTCCAAACCAAGACTGTTCTGATTAGTCCTGGGCTGGCAAACTGTGATTGGCAGCTGTTTGTGACAGCTGCCAATCACAGCTGTTACTATCTACATTAGTGCATAATGCTCTGATTGGTTCGTGAGAATTCACGGACAAATCAGAGCGATTGCCGACCTGGGACTGCTCTCATTGGTCCCGGGTCGGCTAGCTGTACACCTCTGCTTTCTCTGACAGTGGAGATTAAAGCCCATTCTCCCGCCACCGCATTTAAATGTAAGAATGCTCTGATTGGTCCGAGAGAATTCACGGACCAATCAGAGCGATCACCAACCCGAGACTGCTCTCATTGGTCCCAGGCTGGCTAGCGGTGATGGTCAGCTGTCTGTGACAGTTGTCATCACAGCTCTGTCACCGTGCACTAAGACACGGTGACGGTTTGATGCCATGGCGAATATTTTCGTCATGAAGCATTAAGTAACGCTGCTCCATGATGAATATATTCGTCATGGAGCATTAAGGAGTTAAGGAACACTTAAAGAGGTTTTCCGAACATATAAAAAATACAGAAACGTTTCTATATGTTCTACATTAAGTACTATATATGCACCTACATAATGCTCACTAGATGATGTGATCATAGCTCAGACAAGGTTATTTTTTTCCATTTTCATTGTCTAACCAATCTCCAATACAGTTTTGATGCAGACAATACTTCCTGTGGGCGGAATTACCAAGCAATTTCCCCTCTCACAGACATTGCCTATATTTAAAGCTGACAGAATACCATTCCATTAAAGGGTGTAAGGTAATGCTGCAAATACTCATTGTGTACTACTGAGACACAGCTCTGCACAGGGGCATAACTGGAAAAGTCCGGGACCCATAGCAAACTTTTGAATGCTCCCCCCCCTCCTTGAGCATGAACATTAATCGTCTCCATATAAAAGTTAAGACTTTTATTGTATTTAATTGTCAGACCTCAGACAAGACAAAACCAGACACTAGACCAGACATTGCCGGAAAATCAAGGGTACAAGCCCAAAAAAGCATATGCTCGCTCCCCAAAAAAATATAATTTATATAAATATAATTTATTGAAGACAGTATAGCTATCAGACTACTTCTATAATACATGATAGGCTTAGCTACACCATCTCAGCAGTATACTGACCCAGGATACTGAAAATCAGCATTGTGGTGCCTGGAACCTGTATCTGAAAAATGCATCAGTCCCGCCCCAAATAATTTTTTCCCATCATAAACAATAATGTATATTTGATAGCTTACCTCTTAGGGCATGGCCCCACGTGGCGTATTTCTTCCGCAACTGTCCGCATCAATGCTGCACAGCATCTGCGTTGCAGATTCTGTTGCGGATCTGCCCAAAATGTGCAGTAAATTGATGCAGACTGACCGTTGCGTATTGAGGTGAAAGTGCTTCCCTTCTCTCTATCAGTGCAGGATAGAGAGAAGGGACAGCACTTTCCCTAGTGAAAGTAAAAGAAATTCATACTTACCGGCCGTTGTCTTGGTGACGCGCCCCTCTTTCGGCATCCAGCCCGACCTCCCTGGATGACGCGGCAGTCCATGTGACCGCTGCAGCCTGTGATTGGCTGCAGCCGTCACTTAGACTGAAACGTCATCCTGGGAAGCCGGACTGGAGGAAGAAGCAGGGAGTTCTCTGTAAGTATGAACTTCTATTTTTTTTCCAGATTGCTGTATATTGCGATCGGTAGTCACTGTCCAGGGTGCTGAAACAGTTACTGCCGATCGCTTAACTCTTGCAGCACCATGGACAGTGACTATTTACTGACGTCGCCTAGCAACGCTCCCGTAATTATGGGTGCACACACGTAGTCACCCATAATTATGGGAGCCCCATTGACTTCCTCAGTCTAACTGTAGACCTAGAAATACACATAGGTCCAGCCAGAATGAAGAAATGTCATGTTAAAAAAACAATACGCTCCGCAGCACACATAACCATGTACAGTACATTACATATGCGTACTTCATTGCAGAATTTTGAATCTCCATTGAAGTCAATGGAGAACTTCCGCAATGAGTCCACAACCAGTCCGCCACAGGTCCGCAACATCCATTGTATGCTGCGGACACCAAATTCTGCACCGCAGCCTATGCTCCGCAGCGGAATTTTCCGCATCATCTAAACGAACCCTACTAAAAAGAAGTGGAAGGCAATGGAGAAACGGGTCCGTTGCGGATTAACGCTGCGGAGTGTCCGCAGCGGAATTCCAGAGCAATTCCGCCACGTGGGGCCTTGCTCTTAGTAATACAGTCATGCACTTACCAAATAATACTACTAAACAAGGGCCAAATAATACCTCAACACCATGACCACATTAAGCTATCACCAAGATCAATACAACCAATAATATCAATATTCAGTGGTCACATACTCGTTCTACATTTGCACTCTGCAGAGTATAAACGTGCTGTGAATACAATGCAATGAATACAGTTCAATTATATGCAGTGACTCACAGGTGATGTCTTCTCTGATAAGTCATTCACTTTCGCTTTTCTCTCCATCCGATTCAGACCACCATGATGTCATCTCCAGGCCATGACTCATCTCTGCAGACCTTGCTATCCTGATGTTTTTAGCTATTCCAGTACCCTCCCCATCCTCTAAACAAACTACCCATCCTGATGCCCCTTTAGTGGTGTGGTCTCCTACTGCTGCAAAAAAGTGCCACACAGAAAGTGCACTAAAAATAATACTGGCAAACAGATAGTGCCTCAAGCTGTAAAAGTGCTCCCTTAGTGCAGTACACAGTAATAGGGCCCCTTTAGTGTCCCACTGACTTTCATAGTGCCCTCTATGTGCAACACACAATAACAGTGCCTCCAGACAGTGATTACCCTATATAGCAGTGGTCGATGCTGTGGTCAGTGATTCTGCTCCAGGAGAAGTCCCTGACATCACTGTCCATATATGGACAGTGACGTCAGGGACTTCTCCTGGGGCGGTCCCCTGCTCCTAAAGCGTAATCCCCGGCTACAGCAGCCCGTGATTCTGCTCCATGTGAAGTCCCTAACGTCACTGTCCATATATTGATGTCAGGGATTTCTCCTGGAGCGGGATCACTGACCACAGCTGTGTCAGGAACGGCTGTGAACGGGGATTCCGCTTCAGGAGAAGTCTCTGACGTCACAGTCCATATATGGGCAGTGAAGTCAGGGAATTCTCCTGGTGCTGAATCCCCGGCCACAGCTCCGGCAATGCTCTGGCTGGGGATTAAGAATTCCGCTCATACAGGGAGCAAAAAAATTCTCCTCCTCCTTCTCACATGCACTTTGCACTGTGAGGAGGAGAAGAGAGCGAGCAGCAGAAAGCACGGCCGTCATGCAGATCACATCCAAGTGACATCCCCATAGACTTCCATTGGAGCTGCTCGGCCAGGAGAATGGCCCAAAATAGGGCATATGCCATCTTTTGACGGCCCGGTTTAACGGGCCATCAAAAAATTGGCCGTGTGAATAGACCCAATTGGGGTCTATTGTTCCTCATGCGGCCATGTGACAGGCATTCAAAAAACATCCATCACATTGCTGAGAATCCCTGTCGTGTGAAATGGGCCTTAGTCATTTGCACCATCAAAAATCTTCTGTGACTTTTTCCTTCAGTAAATAAAGTTTGGGTTTCCTAAGAGGTAGTGCATTCAAAGTTTTCCTGACATTCTTTTTAGGTAGTGGAGGGGACAGAGTTGAAGCAGTGATGGTTATGTCAGGCTATATGTTTGTCTGCAGAGGTGAGCTTTTTGAGCTGCGATTTATAACTATTGGTAAAATCCGTTTGGGCAGGGGCGTAACTAGGAAAGACTGGGCCCCATAGCAAACTTTTGACTGGGGCCCCCCCTCCACTGGGTATCACACAACCCCCCCTTGTAGATAGTGCATCCCTATAAATACCACCACATAGCGCCCCTCTATAGATGGCACCATACACAGCCCCCTGTAGATAGCGCCATACACAGCCCCTGTAGATAACGTCTTACAGCCCCAAATCCCCCCTGTAGATAACGTCATACAGCCCCCTGTAGATAACGCCATACTGCCCCCATTAGATAACGCCATACAGACACCCCCTGTAGATAACGCCATACAGAGTCCCCCTGTAGATAACACCATACAGCCCCCCTGTAGATAACGCCATACAGACCCCCCTGTAGATAACGCCATACAGACCCCCCTGTAGATAACGCCATACAGCCCCCCTGTAGATAACGCCATACTGCCCCCGGTAGATAACGCCATACAGACACCCCCTGTAGATAACGCCATACAGAGTCCCCCTGTAGATAACACCATACAGAGTCCCCCCTGTAGATAACACCATACATAGTCCCCCCTGTAGATAACGCCATACAGAGTCCCCCCTGTAGATAACGCCATACATAACCCCCCCAGTAGATAACACCATACAGAACCCCCTCTGTAGATAACACCATACAGAACCCCCTGTAGATAACGCCATACTGACCCCCCTGTAGATAACACCATACAGACCTCCTCTGTAGATAACGCCATACATGCAATCTGTACCTTACATCAGTGTCAAAAGGGTTAAGTATCTTTTCAATAGGTAGTAGGCATTTAAGTGATAGTTTGCAAGCAAATGCTTCCCAAGGCACAATGTCAGTCTCCATTTAAGGCATCATTCAATATATATGATGACATTGACGGTTAACCTTATATAAAGCATGCGTGTATCTCAGTCAATACTACAGCAATCTCTGTTGTACCACAGGTCTCACAGATCTGTTTTCTTTTTATTTAAGGCCTTGTTCACATGGCGTGTTTTGTGGGCAGATAAAATATGAAGCATAATCTCCCTAAAAAATGGTTAAATTTAAAAACGCTAAGTGTTTTTCTATGCAGATTTTGGCACGTAAAATGTGTAGAATAGCGCTTAAAAATATGCTGTGTTATCATAACCTAACCTCTGATTCAGAACTTCACTTTACTCTCTCTTTATACTCTCCAAATCCTGTTAGAAAATATCTGTTGTATTTGGCCGTCACTCTACAACATCACTGTCAAAAGCCTTTGCTGCTTTAAATAAGTAATTGATTTTACAAGCCGTGTTTTCATGGTTCTGAGTAAAAAGCGTATAAATAAAATCACTTGAAGAATACTCCATACTTGGAGTGCTGTTCCATTCTTATGTATATTGGATTCATGTTTGGATGGGGCGTGACCAGCCCACTGATACCCTGATTAGAAGCTGTGCTGCCTGGCCTTTTTGACTACTGTGAAAACCCTTAACCTGAAAACCCTAATAATCTCACACATTATTTATTAGACTTCCATTCAGGTCATATAAAAAACCGACAACTTTCACAGATTTATTACCTCCTCACACTCTCATAGCCCGGATTATTTCATTACTGCTCACTCACTTTGAATACTCTACCTGTCCTTTTAAACTGTCCCTGAGTTAACATAGCTTTAAACAGGTTTTCCAGGTTTTAAAAATTATATTCGGCTGGTTTAACTGCAGTAAGAGTAACCTCTTATTAATGTCCTGTCTGTAGCTGAAATTCCTGTCTAAGGCTACATTCCACGAGCGTGTGCAACCTCGGACAAGAAAAACTAACGTTTTTCACGTCCGAGGAGCACCCGTGCGAGACGTGATATCACGGATCCCCATAGACTAGAGTCTATGGAGGGATGAGTGAAAACGCAGGAAAATAGGACATGTCTTATTTTTCCACGGACCCTTCACATTCTCCATTGAAACAATGGCCATGTGAACGGCCCCTTTGAAATACATGTGTTCGTGTGAGGGCCGTTGTTTTAACGCTCGTCTGAATGAGCCCTTACATGTAGTCCCATTATCATGCTTCTGGTGATTATCTCTTGCTTGTGTGATTTTCCATGCAATGAACATGAACCCCTCCCTGCAGGTATAGGACATTACACATCATGCCTCCTATTTACACTGCCCCCTGCTCTCTGCCACCTCCCTTTCTCTGGAGTAGTGCAGAGACAGGGGCGAAGCTATCGTCATAATATCTTTCTACACCAAGCCACTAACTGCAGAAGGCAGAAGAGGTCTGAAGAATGAGCTGCTCCGTTCACTGTGGGAACAGGGCTATTTATTATTTTAAGGACCATTATTTCTATGTGGAGAGGCCCTGAGAGGGCATCACTACTTTGTGGGGAGGCCTATAAGGGAGAATCACTACTGTGAGGGGAGTAGCCAACTAATGATCCCTGGCGGGCAACGCATGTATATTGCCACATACCCTGAAAGCTAGAATGTAGAAAACAACACACATATGGGTATGTAAATCGCAAACCCATGTTTTCATTTACATAATGTCACGTAGCGGGTTAGTGGACCTACTAGGACGCACCGCCGTAGCAGGGAGGCAGCTGGCCAAACAACAGGAACCCCTGAATACAAAGTCTTGCACAAGGGTACCTGGATAGTCCAGACAGTGACCGCAGCTCTGGCACAGATGGAGATGGGTGCAGCAGGTATCGCCAACGTGGCGGATGTCACAGGTGCCGCAGGTTGCGCCAGACGTGGCGAATTCCTCTGGACGTGGCAGAAGACACAGGACGTGGCGGATGACACAGATGCCGCAGGTTGCACTAGACGTGGCGAATTCATCCGGACGTGGCAGATGACACAGGATGTGACATGACTCCGACACTAATAAGCACAGTAACAGGAACAGCACGGGATTCAGGAACAGGTAACAGGGCACGGGTAACAACTGGAACGGGAAACACTAAGGGACCAAACTGGGAAAACGAACAACGCTCAGGCAAGGATCAGAAGGCCTGGGGCCTTTTTATAGACCAGGATATCATGGCAGTAGATGATGATGATGATTTCCTCTGCGCGCGCTGGCCCTTTAAGGCAGGGCACGAGCGTGCGCGCGCACCCTATGGCACACAGCAGAACGGAGCGGAAGTGAGCGCTGGCATCTCCTAGGAAGGAGATGGGGACCAGCGCTTACGGATCCATGGCTGCGGGTGTCGGGAGGTGAGTAAACCTGACAGCCTGTGGTCATGGACGCTACACATACCCATATGTGTGTTGTTTTGTTATACTGTGAGGGGAGTACTAATGGGGCATCACTACTGTGGGGCACTATGGAAACATTATTGCTATGAAGGGGCACTAGGGCATCATTACTGTGAGCAATTAGCTAAGGGGGAAAAATTTATATGAGGGGTCACCAAGGGGCATCCTTACCGTGTGAGGGGTGTTAAGGGGGCATGATCACTGTAAACATAACAGGTGGGAATCATTACTGGGAGGGATGCACTAAAGGCACAATTTATATGTTTAAGCACTACGTAGGCATCATTACTGTGAGGGAGGCACTTAGGGGGCATCATTTCTATGTTGGGGTTATAAGGGGGCATTACTGCTGTGTTTGGGGGGCTTTAGGGGGCATGATTATTGTGAGGGGGCACAAATGGAGAATCCCCACTGTGTGAGGGGTACTAAGGGGACATGATCACTGTATAGAGGGCATTATAACTTTGAGGGAGGTACTATAGGGTCATCATTTCTATGTGGGGGCACTAAGGGGGCATCCTTACTGTGGGGGAACAAAAGGGGCATTATTACGGTAAAGCACCACTAAAGCGGGTTCTAAAGGGCATTATTACTGTGAGGGGGGCACTAGGGTAATCATTTAGGGACAGTGACGTCTGGAATTTCTCCTGGAGCAGTCCCCTACAGTGGCGCTATCTACAGGAAGGGGGGTGCCATCTATGAGGGTTCTATGTACAAGGGGGCTGTGTGTCACTACCTAGAGGGGGCTGTGTGGCATTACCTAGAGGGGTCTGTGTGGCCCTACCTACAGGGGGGCTGTGTGACACTACCTACAGGTGGGCTGTGTGGCGCTGCCTACAGGGGGTCTGTTGCAGTATCTATAGAGGGCAGTGTGTGGCATTATCTACAGAGGGCAATGTGTGGCATTATCTACAGGGTAGCTGTGATAGTATCTGTGTGGCAAAAAATGGCAAAATAAATTCATCCGTTTTTATAACGGACAGGGAAAAAAACTGATGCAAAATGGGTCAAAATCGGCCGTTGAAAACGGAAACACAGCCTGGAACGGAAACGGAACAGATGCAAAACGGCCGGACCAACAGCAGTTTTTATTGGCCGACACCCGGACTCTGTCGTGTTAATAGAGACATGATTCTATTGCAAGTTTACATTGGGCAGAATGTCAAAACGTCTTGGTAATATAGTTTCCTTTACAGGGGTAGAGACACTGTGGTGGGAAGGCTCGGGGAGTACAGAGACCTTGCAGAAGTCTTGGACAGGGTACACATTTTGTTAATAAATACAGAAACACTATGATGAAAATATCTGTATACATCATTCTAAGGCTTCGTTCACATTTGCATTGGGGTCCCGTTCTGACGTTTCCGTCAAAACGGGACTCAGAGACAAACTGACACCGACGGAAACCAGAGGTTTCCGTTTTCATCACCATTGATTTCAATGGTGACGGATCTGGTCCCCATGGTTTCCGTTTGTGTCTGTTGTGCACTGAAACTGACGTTTTGCCGGAAGCAATAGCGTAGTCGATGAAATCAATGGTGATGGTTTCCGTCGGTGCCAGTTTGTGTCTACTCAGGGTCCCGTTCTGACGGAAACCTCCGACGGAACGTCCGAACGGAACCCCAACGCAGATGTGAACAGAGCCTTACTTGGCAGTAGGGCTGTGGTACAAAATATTTACTTGAAAGCATACAAATAAATATCAGTGTGGTTACCGTAACTATTCTCCTGTCCGCTCCTGACATTCTCACTATACTGTAAAGAAAGTTTTAGGCTGGGTTCACACGTGGCGGAATTTCACTAGAATTCCGCTGCGGACACTCCGCATCGTTAATCCGCAGCGGAGCCGTTTCTGCATTGACTTACACTTCTATTTAGAAGTGTTCGTTTAGACGATGCGTAAAATTCCGCTGCGGAGCATAGGCTGCGGAGCGGAATTTGGTGTCCGCAGCATGCTCTGTCTGTTGCGGAGCAGTGGCGGACTCATGGCGGAATTTCTCCATTGACTTCAATGGAGATTCTAATTTCCGCAATGAAGTCCGCAGCTGTCATGCACATGTTATGTGTGCTGCGGATGCGTCTTGCTTTTTTAACTTGACATTTCTTCATTCTGGCTGGACCTATGTATTTCTAGGTCTACAGCCAGACTGAGGAAGTCAATGGGGCTCCCGTAATGACGGGAGCGTTGCTAGGAGACGTCTGTAAATAGTCACTGTCCAGGGTGCTGAAAGAGTTAAGCGATCGGCAGTAACTGTTTCTGCACCCGGGACAGTGACTACCGATCCCAATATACAGCAACCTGTCAAAAAATAGAAGTTCATACTTACCGAGAACTCCCTGCTTCTGTCTCCAGTCCGGCCTCCCAGGATGACGTTTCAGTCTAAGTGACGGCTGCAGCCAATCACAGGCCAAGCACAGGCTGCAGCGGTCACATGGACTGGCGCGTCATCCAGGGAGGTCGGGCTGGATGCCGAAAGAGGGACGCGTCACCAAGACAACGGCCGGTAAGTATGAAATTCTTTTACTTTCACTAGGGAAAGTGCTGTCCCTTCTCTCTATCCTGCACTGATAGGGAGAAGGGAAGCACTTTTCCCGCAGTCCGCAGCAGCTAGTCCGCATCAATTTTCTGCACATTTTGTGCAGATCCACAGCAGAATCTGCAACGCAGATTCTGTGCGGCATTGATGCGGACAGTTGCGGAGGAAATCCGCCACGTGTGGTCATGCCCTTAGGGAGAGTGGCAAATCGGGAGCGCACAGGAGAGGAGAGGAAGATGCTTGCAGCACAGAGGAGGTGCTGTGTGCTGCTGGGAACCATCCATTCTGCTCTGTGAAGAAAGCAGCACACACTGGAGAAAGGGAATTCAAATGTATACAAAAGTAGGACAAAGTGAGTTTATGTTAGCATGGGGCAGTGTATTTATACATTATGATGGTACTGCGCTTTGTGAAAAAA